>NW_014569603.1:620779-627710 GCF_001313835.1 Polistes canadensis
AACATTTTCATAGTTAATAATAATAATTGAAAATATATATATATAATTTTAAAATTCATTGAATAATTGAGTAAAAATTATTTGTAATATATTTTTTTTTAAGAATTGAGAGAGGTACACAGTTTCTTCGATTATTTTAAAAATCAACTACTGTTATTAAAATTATAAAACTACGAGATTGGAAAGTTTCAATGTATAATTATGATTTAGAATTTTTTCAAAATTATCTAAAATAAATTTGAAATTATATTAAAAATATAAAAGAAGGAAATAAGATTTTCGTGATACATATAAATTTGTATAAACCTTCGAGAGTAGGAAGTTGTAGATAATAATAGTGTATTAGAATTTTTCAATAGAATATCAAATAAATTTGTAAATGAAATTAGATATAAAGGCAGGTAAAATAAGATTTAAGTAATAATTTTTAAAATCGAATTATTGAAATAATAACGACGATTAATACGTGAAATGTTAAAATTATTAACGATAATCACTCGGTATTATATAATCGATCAATAACGATGAGTCAAATTTGAAACATTAATTATATCCAATTGATAGGATTCTCGAGTCCTCGAGGAAATGAAATAGTTTCCATAAAAATCATTATTTTCCAGTCGGTGATGCTTAATTTTCAATAAATCTCGATGCAATCTACGATCACCGATTGTATTGAGGTTTAACGAATAAGCAGATAAAACAGACGGTTCTGCGGCGGAACTAATGAATCCTCTCTCTCTCTCACCCTCCCCCCCCCACACACACATAAATACATTTATACGCACTCAGTGATAATACAATCGATGATTTTAATTCATTATTACGAGCGTGCTCGCGGCCGTGACGATGATTTTACTGTTTACGAAACGATTATTAATATGATTAGCGTTAAGCTTTAGTACGCGATATAATTGGGAATAATCTCGATCGCGGATAAAATGACATTTCAATTAAACAGATTTCGTGATTTCGTTAGATTTGTTTTCCCCATCTTGTTTCATCATTTCGCGTATAGGTGCAATGAAATACACGAGATGTGTGTAATAATTATTATTAAATATGTTATATACTATATATTATAATCGAATGATAATATTTTTATCGACGAGACCAAAAATAAATAACAAACGAAAAATAAAGAAGAAGAAATAAAAGAAACAAAAAAAGCATCGAACATTTATCGCACATTTTATACGAAGCACAATGATCGTATGTGTACGATCGTAATCAAACAGGATGTTCAATCATGATTACAATCGAAACCGCTCGTATTATTGTACGAGTTTTTTGCTGTTACAATTTCGTTTTCATATTTTTTTATAACACCAAATTTTTTACGTGAAAAATACTTCAAGCGAATTGAACGTGTCTAATAATATACCGAAAAATAATGAATACGATCGTAATGATATTTAATATCAAGAACATAAACAGATTTAACAAGATTCGCAGATAAGTAATGATTTATTAATAAATAAAAAAAAAAGTAATAAAAATGTCATAATTAAAATATAAATATAAGTTTGGGATATATTTAAATGATGGGGAAAAGAAACATTTCACGGTAAGAAAAGAATATAAAGAAGGAAGAATAGGCCGATACGAAATCGTTTTTATTTTCGAACAGAGCACGTTGCATGCTTCCTTCAACGAAGACAATGCGAATCGGAAAAGGATGATTCGGGTAGAAGCATTGTGCCGAAGTCCGTCGATTATCTGGCCGTTCGTATTGTACAAAATCGTCGAACCTTCAGTGCAAGGTTTAATGAAAAGTCGACCATCCATGCGGATCGGGCTAGGCGGCCTTGATTACACCTGTTATTTCAACGGTGATTCTTGCTGAATAAAGAAGAAACAAAAAAAATCTACCAAAAAAAGTAAAAATAAGAAAAAAGAAACCAAACAAAATACAAAAAAAATCAAAATAATGGATGGGCCTAATTTAATTAGCCTCGAAATTTTTGTTTTCGTTACAGCTATATTTTTTCCCGAACATTGCAATCGATTGTCTTCAATCCTAATTTCGCGATATCGTAATCTCAAACATTTTTTTTAACACTAATCGTAAAAAGGATACGCCGTAATTATGTGTATATGTGTGTGTGGAAAATTAATTAATCGCAGTCTAATTAATCATCCAAAGTGTCGATTAATTTCATTTATTTTTACATATTTCAATCGTAATTCAATTTACAAGACTAATATTATTGCAGGATATTCGTTCAAATATACGAGGATAAAATCTGTAACGATAATTCGATCATTTAATTAATTTTAAATAATAAATTAAATCGTAACGTATAATATATACAATGTACATTAATATAATGAAATATCTAATCGATTGATTCCCATCGTAAATTAAATATCGAGAATGATCGGAAATATCTAGAAAATATTTGACAAAAATATCATTACGCAACCTCGTTCCTTTTCTTTTTTTTGTAAAGAATAAAAAAAAGAAGAAGAACATATTATATTATAGAAGATTATCACGAAATTATCGAGAACTTTATTGGTCAGTTTGAATCGGCGTCTTTTTCACGAATCTCACCCCATTCCCCCTGAACTCGTACTGAAAAAAAGAAAGAAAGACGAGTTTAATAGAAGATTGAATAGGAAAAAAAAGGAATGAAAAGAAAGGAGGAATGAGGCGAAAAATAAAAAAAAAGAATGAGTGGTAGGGAGGGAATAGGGGGAGAATGAACATTGAGTAGAGAATAGTACAGAAATCCTGAAGGACCGACGTTACAATCCATAAAATTGTCCGGGAGTTTGACGGCTCCAAGTTTTACGAGCCATACGCAAATTTAAGATTCCACTTGAGATTGGTTGAGAGTTCGAAAACCACGGCTTTTACTTCGGCGTGACGCCACTTACTATTCCTATCGCAAATAATACATCGGTGATTTTATAACGTTAAATAAAAGCCTTATCGTTCCTGTAAGTATATAAGCGTACACATGCGTCCAACGTTTAACTGTTCCACCACGTTTATCTTTTTTTAAACACCAATTTTCGAAGCTATTATTTTATCCAGAATATTGTATTTTATTTTTCTTCGAAATTATTCAAAGAAAAGAGAGAGATGCATCCATCTTACACTTCTCGCGTACTAACGCAATTTAATATTATTGAAAAAAATTGTTAATTATTAATAATAATAATAATAATAATAATAAAGGAAATAAGAAAAAGAACTTAATTTAAATGACTGATTGTTCTGCAAAATTCTCGTCTCGAAAATCGAAGGAAATAAATAAATTAGACCGTAATTTTATATAAATTTACATTAATTATCTATTTATTTAACTAATCATTTCAATACCATCGATAATATTTTTGACGATGAAAGAAAAGTAAAATAAAATGAAATTATTTCTATGAAGAAACATACAAACGATTAAAATGTAATTCGCAACAATAAAACTTTACAGAAACTGAAAATAGGAAATAGGAATAGAGTGGAAGAAGTATCTTTGTAGTAAGGAATTGGAAATCTCAGTTATTTCTGTAGTCAAACCATTTCCCAAGAAGGAAAGATATTTACTTAAATGTCCGACATTTACGTGGAATGTGCTCTCGAACGCACCGAATATGTTCGAGTTGAAGTTCTTTCAAGCTCTTGGCGTTTTAAACCAAACAATTTTCGTGAATCCTCACATAGTGTAGGTGAGTTGCTAAGGTAAGGTAAGGTAGCGCTTGGAAGGTTGGAAGAAAAGGGTTTGGTGAAAGGTTCATGAGCTTTGAAGCTCCCGGCAAACTGGTGTATTGTGCTGGATTATGAATTAAATTCACCCTCTCTATCTTTCTCTCTCTCTCTCTCTCTCTCTCTCTCTCTCTCTCTCTCTCTTTCTTTCTTTCTTCTCTTCTCTTGGTTACTTCATAATACGTTTCATAGCCGCTGGCCAACCCTCTAGGTCACCCTAATTTTCTTTCTTTGATATACCTACTCTCTAACTCTACGAATACACATATCTCCATCACGATTTTAATTCTTCGAAACTCTCGAAATTTAAGATATTTCATATTTAAACGAAGAATCCATTTAATCGTCTAATATTATATTTCATATTTTCGAATTTTTAGTTAAATTTTTCGCACCACGAGATCAATGAATTAATTTTTTTTTTCATTATTAATAAATCAATTCTGATATGTAAAACCTTATTTATTTAATAAAACTAATGAGTTTTGCAAATAGTATTATTTCAAAATTACTTTCAACGTGTATTAAAACATAAAAATTACAAACTACAATTCCAAAATGTCAAATTTGCACATCAATTTTAATTGTGAACGTCGAATAATCGCATAAATCACAAGATTTTTTTATCTCTACAATATATGAGTAAACAGTATATGAGTCAGTTGATTAATAAGACAATTTAATAAAAATATAATTAAATTTTTCAATTACTACCAGAATATATCAAACGTTAAAAACTAAAAATTATAATTCCAAACGACTTAAACAATCGCATAATTCACAAGATTTGCATCAAGGAATATTTTATTCTCCCATGTAATAAAATAGATCTATCAGCTATCAAAAGCCACAAAAGAAAAATCAAAATCTAACAATTCGGTGACAAGAGAATAGTTCGTAAAGACCGACAAAAAAATAAAAAAAAGTTTCCAAAAGATTGGAAAAACCTCAAGAAGAAAAAGTACAAGTTAAACTTCTTCGCGTACGTGCTGATCGAGCGATCGATATAATCGTTCGAGAGGAGAACGAGAGAGACGATTCGTTATCTCGATTGTAATAAAAAAGAAAAAGAGAAAAAGGGAGAAAAAAAATATATGAAAAAAATGCGAATAGAGAGGCTCGACTCGAAAATCTCTCGTGTTTGAAAGTTTGCGAAGCTATTCGACGAGTAGTACTCAACTCAAAGTTAGCTCACTCTCTCTCTCTCTCTCTCTCTCTCTCTCTCCCTCTCTCTTTCTTTCACTCTTTTTTCTTTCTCATTCTCCCTATTTTTATCAGCGTATGTACGTACGTTAGTCGATTTGTTACGAAGAAAAGTTATTCGAATCTTAGGAACAAACGTGTCGGACGTTATTAAATTATGAAACATTTGAAGAATTGATCAACACGTTCTCGAACGAATAACTTTGATATAGTTGTTAATTACAAACTAATCGAAACATTGACACATTTCGTACAAATTTCTTACAATTATTTTCTTTTTTCTTTCTACTTTCACTTTCACATATCATGTATGAATACACACACATCACACAAATAAATTTACTTACGTTTCTCTTTTTTACTTTAAAGCAAATGTTCATAAACTTTTCTCTTTCTCTCTCGGAAGTTTTTTTATTCCTTGTTGATCCACCACCATCAGCTTTCATTTCGTTTTTCATTTCCGGATTTTCTTTCTTTTTTTTGTTCTTCCTTTTTTTTACTGTGCGAGAATCTCTTTGTGTAAAAAATGACAGAGAGAAAGGAAGATGCGTTCATGCAAAGGCTATATCTCCGATATTGAAATCTTTTTCTCTTTTAAATGAAGTAAAAAAGATGTTGTCTGTAGCATATATCCGTGGATACATTTGTGAATGTATATGTACATGGTAAGACGAAAGTACCTTCTTGGTAACGAAACTCTCCTCCTCTCCCTCCCACCCCCTCCTCCTCCTTCTCTTCCTTCTTCTTCTTCTTCTACTCCACCACCAACTCCACCTTCATCTTTTCCTTCTTCTCCTCATCCCTTGACTCACGAGAAAGTTTTTCGTTCGGGAAAAGGAGAAAGCTTACTCTACGTCTACGACGTTTCAATTTCTTGCTCTTCGTCGGATTTACCACGGATCTGAGAAATCTGACGACGTTTTCTCTCTTTTCTTGACTATTCCGCTGTACGCGAGCTTCAATCTCGATCAAAATATAATTCTAACATAACCTGAAATATTTTTTTTGTATTAATAACAGCTAATAAAAAAAGAGAGAAAAAAAATAATCAACGAGTCTCGATATTTAATATTTTAAACTGGTGTTAAAAAACATAAAGGTTTTAATATTCGAAATTCACACAGTGTTAATGATTTCTTATTTGTAAATTAATCCAAATTAAACAAAAAAAAAACAACAATTGAGAGAGCGCAGAACTTAAATTTTTATACTACAAACAAACAAACAAAAAGAATTATTATTTCATACTGGACATATATATATATTTAATTACCAAGGTAATTATAGTTTTTATTGCTCGTAATTTAGGGCCCCGATTTTTAATTATTTTCACTTTTTTATTTGATTCCAATAAAAACAAAAAACATATAACTTACAATTAAACGTCAACGACAAAAACAACAAAATAAATATTTTCATTGATAATTTTCTAATCTTTTTTTTAATATTAATTGCAAATACTTTGTAAGTTACACGGATATGTAATTAACGAATAAATCGACAAAATGATGAGTACACAGTACTAACTACACGTGTAAACTTCGAAATGATAAAACGTCGTTCGTCCTTGATAATACGCAGTCAGGTAGTTGGCAACGAGTGAGTACGTGCGTTTAAACAATGATATGAAGTGCGAATAGACCGAGTAGAGATTTCATTAATTGTAATTTAATCTGATAATTTAATATTGCGCTCGCGCCCAAGCCAGACGAAAACTCGCGGGTTCTCTGATTTATTCTCCCATTAACGCATTCAACGAGCTTCTCGCCCCTCGTTAATCATTATTTCGCGTTGAAAAATAGAAGCCGATTTAAACCGATGAGAAACGTCTCGTTAGCGACGTGATGACCATCGAACAAAACAAAAAACAAAGCAAAACTAAACAAAAAAGAACCACCAAAAATATTAATAATCAAAATGATAATGATAACAAAAATACCATACAACCAATAAAACGAATTTGTTAATTATAATAATATAATATATAATAATATAATAATATATTATAATAATTAT
>NW_014569603.1:628088-723353 GCF_001313835.1 Polistes canadensis
AGAGAGAGAGAGAGAGAGAGAGAGAATGAGAGTATCGAAGAAAGGAATATCGTATACCTGTAGAACGTAAACCGCATTCATTTATCGGTGCGAATCTAACGAAGAGAATCAGATGCAATCAAGTAACCTTAGAAACGTTCTTGCAGTTTGCCAACAAGAATCCACAATCCGTTTATGAACTTTGGAGAGAGGCTATTTGGCTAGCTAGTTGTTCGATAGCAGATAAAAAATTCGTTTGTTTCGAATTAAATCTATTATCGACGATTATTAATCACGTTGTTTAATTTAAAATATTTATTTATTTTTTTTTAATAGACGAATAATTGTTGTTTTTCTATAAAAATTTGTAATTGCCCTTCGTGATAGACAATCCCTTCATACAAACGTGTTAAAGAGAATAAAATGTCAAGAGCAACTTGAACAAATTTTTATAACGGTAACTAGAACTCGTTGCTATCGACAGGTTGTCTGGTGTAATATTCTCTAGATTTGTAATTTATTGTAAATACATAACGCAAAGGTTCTTAATCTTCTTTCTTCTTATTATTATTAGGACTTCGTCCTGTTATATTTTAGCTATATAGTTCTTCTCAAGGCGTTTGTTGCTCCTGCGACGACGATGTCCAGCTTTCATGCCACCGTTTTAAAGGTCTTCCAGGTGGTCTCGTGTTCCTTTTTTTCTTGCCGTGTCGTCATCAGTATTTTCCGTCCTTTCCGAGGCTATATTACTAATTCTAGAAATGCTTCATTGTTTTTTATCTAGGGTAGGTTGATAGCCTCACACTTGAACCCTCCTCCTTTGTCTGATTTTATTAACTAAATTTATGAGTAATCCAATCATCATATTTATAACCTTAAAATATATACGTATGATAATAATTAAATGAAAGTATAATAAATTTTGAAAAAGTGGTAAATAGAATTAAACATAATTAATTGAATATTTGAATATTAAAATAATAAGAGAAATGACTTCCACGTACAAGCAATGAAGCGATCAGTTAATAACACATATTAAAAGATCTCATAATAAATTTTGTAGAAAAAATTCTATGTGATGCGATTTGAAGCGTATTAAAAATGGCGAGAGGAAAGCATCACGAGAAATTCATCGAACAGCGATATGCATCTTTACCGGAAGTCGGAGAATCCGCAATACGTTTACGAATTTGAAACGGCAAGCTAATGGCCCGTACGGACTCGTAATCGCGATACCTTCGACGTACGGGGGTGAAACTGAACGTGCTGAGGCTTGACTCGCTCGGTATTCTGGAATTGTAATCGCGTTTCCACCCTCTACAAGCCCCATCCTCACCCAATACCCCTCTCATCCACGCACGTTCGATCCTCTTCGTGATCAGATTCCACCTCTAATTAATTCCATTCGAATCTACGATTTTTCTTCTTTTTACCTTTTTCATTATTTTATTTCCTTTTTTCTTCTTCTTATTCTACTTCTTCTTCCTCCTTTATTTTTTCCTCGTGATTTTTTATCGTATATTTAACCCGCAATAAAATTGTTTAAATGTTATATTAAATTTGTATATTATATTAATAAAGAATTACGTCTCGTAGAAAACAAAATTGTATCATTAATTAGACGACTTAAAGTTACATTTAATGCCACGCGTGTATTTTTAAAGGTCTGAAATTTGATTCATTCTATTTCGTTTCCTATCTTCGTGCCAAATAAATTTACTTCGTATCCGTTGTTACATTATGGTATATTTTTTTAAATATAAATTATAATTAATGGAATATATATACGCGATTATATTCGAAGAGAAAAAAAAGTAAATAAATAAATAAATACTTTCTATATAAAATCTACGTAATATTAATTGTATAATAAATCTTGATTTAATTTAAATATTATTATCACGAGGTTAGTACTTTAAATTAAACTATCGCTCAACTTTTTATCCCGATTCGATATAATAGGAGGAAGTGAAAAGAGAAAAAGAAACAGAGGGAGAGGGAGAATATGCACGCACCGTCGAGTGTCTCCTTTCATCCTCAAAAGAGGAAATTGAAGGAAACGTAATCCTGTCGTTGTACCTTTTCTCCGTGCTTTCAAACGTGGTCTCGACGGATGTCTAGCGTAAAGAACCGACCACGTCCTTTTATCTTCCGAACCAAATTTCGTTTCTGCTTTGCCTTTCGAAAGGATCCATCCGACCTTTCGAGATTTGCCTATTCGAAAATGAGTTCTTTCCTATTATATAATATATTTTGTTCGCTTCTTTTTTTTATTTTCTCTCTCCATAAAATCCTAAGATCATAAGAACTTAATATATAAAATCAGAAATGAATTTTACGACGATAATAAATCGTAGGATAGCAAAAAAAAAAGAAAAAAAAAATGTTTTTCTAATTATTTGATCTAAAAACAAATTAAAATCGCGAGTTCTATTTCTCTTATCTTTTTCCCTCTCTTTCTCTCATTTTCTCATCTCAACCACAGTAACGCAAGCTGCCGTTGGAAAGTTTAAGACCACCCGTCGGAATTACAGAACGTTATGAAAATCTACAATGTAATTTTGAGATGTTGAGACGAGAAAACCTAGCCCAGCTGTGTTTAATCTATATATATCTAGATCCGCGTTACGTAATCGTTTGCGAATTCATATAATCGAATAAGAAACGCGAAATACAAAAATATATTTTTTTATCTAAAACAATATAAGAATATTTTCTATCGTCAGAAAGGTCCCTTTTTTTGATATGACAATAATCAAACAAACATAACATAACAAATAATTTTATATGACAAAAATTAACGATCGATAAATTCTATACTCTACAATTTGTTTTTTCCTAAATAAATTTATTTTAACAAACGAAGACGATGCAAAAGTTTCCATCTGCAAAAGTGAACAAAAAAAATTATTAAACAAAATTCGATCAATTAGAAATACTTTTTGTTTACATTATTACAACAAAATTTAAAGGCTTTAAAATTTATAGCCTACTTTTAATAAAAAATTAAAAAAATCTTGAAGATTGTCAAACACGATCGTGAGAAAATTTGTGATCTTGAACTTGACTTTAAAGATAAATATTTGAAAAGAAAAAACAAAAAGTAAAGAATCGTTTGACGAAATTTGATAATTACAGAGTTAACAATTTGTATTAGAAAGATCGTAAAAATGTTTGAATAAAGAAGATCTGGAATCGATCAAGGAAAGATCGGTTGATGGGGTAGACGTCCAAGCAAGCGGTCACAAAAGTGTAAGTTCGTTAAGTATGGCCAGGGTCGTGTCTTATCGAGAACGTCGTATTCTGATCCTCTGCCTACCGTGCTTTGGCATAACAATTGCCCTATTATTTCGGTCGCTCATACCAACCATGCTCCTGGGCATATACGTCCTCTTCCATTACCGCTAAATCGTTTATAGGCTTTTCCTAAAGACATTACAACCGACATCGCCTATTTTCTCACTTAAGAAACTTTCCTATCTTCGCATACCATCGCAAAATAATAAAAATATAATATTTTAATATTTATCAAAATAAATAATCTAGAAATGAAAAAGACAATTTTCAAATACCAAACAATTCCTAAAACGCTTGAATTATTTTACTGCTCCAAAGATATTTTTGTTACCTGTAAATGTAAAATATTAATTCAAACGTAAAATATATATATATTATTGTGAAAAGAAAAAGAAATTATTTATACGAAAGATTAAAACGTATTTCTCGATTCGATTTGATTTATCGTAAATGTTTTGCGAATTAATACGACTCGACTTTATTTATTTTTTAAATCGAAAAATTTTATTAAAATAATCAATAAAGGAATAATATGAAAATACTATGTTTATATATTATTCAAAATTCTTCGAACTATTCCTTTTCACGAAAGATTATTCTAATTAATTAACAAGATTATTATTATTATTCACTTTTTGCAATCTCAAATCTACTCGTCCTTCTCGTCACTTTTTGAAACAAATTCGATGCTAAGTATGTTGTTTGTTTCACATGCACTTTGAATTATAACAGTTAAACTTTCACATTAGTTAATTTATAAATGTATAACGTATATCTAAGGATACATTTGTTTAATGATTTTATTAAAAACACGATCATATTTAGACGAAAAGATCTTACTTTAAAGCTAATAATAAATCAAAATGAGAACGTAATAACGTTCTCATTTTCATCAAAAATATATACGAAAAATGAAAACCAATGACATGAATTGATTCAAACCTTTCACGTGAAAGAGAGAAAGAAAATTACCTGACGTCCTGATACGACGTCTGCACGTGTCGAAATACTAAATATAACTGACATGACCTCTTTTCTATCCTTGATTTTAGTAAGAACGCTTTGTTGTTTACATATTTTCTCTCTTTCTTTCTCTCCCTTCCTTTCTCTAGTAAAAGTTCTCTTCGTGTTTTTAAATAAAGAAGCAAACTTACTTTCATAATATTCAAAAGCTACAAATAAATTCCATCGTTTTTTCAGCAATGCTTTTTTTTAATCCTTGATATTCTTGTCAATCATAAATGATGTATTTAAAATCTTTTGATAATCTGAAACATTCAACATCGGATTAGTAAAACATAGAATGAATATTATATGCGAGTATATATAAAAATCAAATATAATAATTACGAAAAATATATATAAGATCCATTACAACTATTATTTAATAATATGTTTTTATAAATGCCTAGGTTAGGCAATTAAAGAAAAATATGTGATTACCATCGACTGTGGGTATATATATACATATACAGAAGAAATAAATTCATCCAATGTTGAAAAATTCATCGAAGAGTTTATCGATCTAACTGAGATTTTGTAATTTCGCGTAGCTGCTTTCGAAAGTTCACGCTGGCAGCAGGTAAAATGGAAGAACTCGAGACAGAAAGAGAGAGAAAGAGAGGAGGTAAACGAGAAAATCATGCCCTACGGTAAGAGTAACAAAGACAGAAAGAGGGAGAGAAAGAGAGAAAGAAAGTGAAAAGAGAAATAAAGATAGAAAAATAGTAAGAAAAAGATAGAAAGAGAAAGAGAAAACGCGAAATGCTGGCTGGCACGTATTACGTAAGATACAAATTGACTTACGCCCTGTTTCGTATTAAACGCGAAAAGCAATCACCGAGAGGAGGTGGACTTCCTCGGGTGCAGTTTAAAACTAGCGATTCGATTCGATCGTTGAAGTTACTTTTTCCGTTTCTACCCACACACCCCCAATTCCTCCCCCACTATACTTATTTCTCTTTCTCTTTAACGAAAAAGAAGTCTCTACAAGTTTCTACCAATTTTTTTTCTACTTCTTTTTATTTCTCCTCCTTTTTTTCTTCTTGATTTCTTTTTCCTCTCTAAGAACTATCTCTCTCTCTCTCTCTCTCTCTCTCTCTCTCTCTCTCTCTCTCTCTCTCTCTTTCTCTCTCTCTTACTTGGTTTTTCTTTCTATTTCTCAATCCTGTCAAGGTGGAGGTCCTAAGAAAAGTTAGAATCGACGTTACAATCTGATATATATGATTCAATAGAATTTTCTGTAAAAAGTGTGAGAGAAGGACTTGTATAACTGCAATTAAACAGACGTTTTTCACTGGTAAAACACCGGATTTAATTCAACGGCTTTCGCAAAGGCATGGAATTCAAAGATATATATATATATATATATATATATTTTTTTTTTTGTTCCTTCCATTTCTTTTTTCTAAGGATAAAGAAAAAAAATAAGTGAAAGTTCTCGCGGTGAAAACGAAAAGAAATGATACGAAAGAGACGAATTCTAAAGAATCTTCACATTTTTCTAATATATCTCAATAATTAGGTATTATAAATTTGTATATTTTATTGTGTATCTTTTAAATTCTTCAAAAAATTCATAAAAGGAATCATTTGAAACGTCTATATAAGAGTTAGTTTAAATTTATAAAATGTTTTATCTTTCTTAACAATACATACGTACATTTATGATTAACAAAAATAGAATTATTAATATACACTATTTAGATTTAATTGTAGATAATTCCTGTATTTATTGCCTCATCTATTGCTATGATTTTATATCATATATGTTAAGTAATTCACTTTGTGTGCAATACAATGTACAATGTTTCTATTCGTATCTGATTTTATAATACTAATTAATAATTATTAAATATAAGAAAAAAAACTTGTTTTTCTAAAAAAAAAAACCCTCTATTTATTGTTTATACGTATAGAAAGAAAATATATCCTTAAAACGACGAAATCATCGTTGCTTAATGGAAAAAGGAAGCTCCCCTTCCGTTAGATCGAAAACAATCGAGCACTTGGTAACTCGAAGTAATTTTACATGGGCTGCCACGCAAGGGAGCGCTTTCTCCTCTTGAAGAAAAAGAAGTAAAAGAAGAAGAAGAAGAAGAAGAAGAAGAAGAAGAAGAAGAAGAAGAAGAAGAAGAAGAAGAAGAAGAAGTAGAAGAAGAAGTAAAGGAAACTTCGTAGCAGCCCGTTTTCGGCGATTCTTGAAAGTAGGGACGTGTACGGAGTACTTTCTCTCTCTTTCCCCACTCTCTTTCTTTCTCCCTCTCTCTCTTTTCTACTTAGACAATGTGATATTAATTATAATTAACTGCCATTCAGGAAAGTTTCGCGAACAATTCTGCGGTATTACGTCCGCCGGTAATAATGAACTTGCAGCTTTCCTATCATTTACATTCTCCCTAATTCAACCTGAGCTTCCTGTACAACGCAATGCTAACTTTCTCTCTATGTACGTTTCTCCTTGTCTATGTGTGTACAAGAAAGAAAGAGAAAGAGAGAGAAAATCGAATAACTTTTTGTAACTATCCAATGTCCTTCAGAGCATGCAAATCTTATTGCTCGAAGAAAGATTTCTACGAACAGAGAACATCCCAATTAAATTTTCACGATCTTTCACGTACATTTTAATTACATATCCCCACCCCCTCTTTCTCTATCTCTCCCTTTGTTTCTTTTTCTTCTCATTTCAATCTAAACACTGTCGATGTTTCATTAAATGACGTTTAAATGATCAAACGAATGGAAACGTTTTTTGTCGTAAAATAATTTTATAAATTCGTATTTTTTCTTCATTTGTTATGCTGATTTTTTTTACAAATTGTCTTCTAATTTCACTTTTGTTCGAATTTTTTATATGATTTGAATCGTTCAAACTATAGATTCCAATTAAACGTAAAGATATTGAAATAGAATTTGAGAATCGATAAGAATCTTTAAATATCTCTAGGAATAATCTGAAATGATAAGAAAATAAATCGTTAATGATAAGAGAGATTCGATGTCGAGTTTCTTGCCAACAATAATTACTACAATGCGATACCACAGACATTGTTAGAACTGGGTGGTATGGTTTTGATATCCCAAGACTTCCTCGTTGTTCTTCATTTCGAAAATTGTAGTTAGCCATGTGGTCGACGTATTTAATGATTTTCCTGTTCAAATTTGTCATAAGCTTTCTCGTTAATCGATTATAAACATTATTAACAGAAAAAGAAATAACATTTGGAAGTAAAAAAAAAAGTTGCCCCGTTGAAATTTCACAACAACCTTTTTCATTAATTAATTTCAATGTATTTTAAAAATGATCTGCGTAAACAATGTAAATAACAAAAAAAAATAATAAAAATTCTACTTTCGACGCTCGAGCAAAACAAAACACACACATAGAAAAAAAGAAGAAGAAAAATGGTTTCGTTAAAGTAAATAAAAAAATTTTATACGTAAGTGAATCTTGATGGAAGGAAGGAAGGGTAGACGGTGTGGTGTAGTGGTTGCCTTGTTTTCCAGGGAGTGTAGTTCTTGGAGCGAATAAAAGAAGGTAGAATTTGATAGGGGATGATTGTGAAGCATAAAGTGAGATAGATAGATGGAAGTAGAGATAGAGATAGAAATAGAGATAGAGATAGAGATAGAGATAGAAATAGAGATAGAGATAGAGATAGTGAGAGATGGAAGACAAATCCAGTTTGGAGCTTGCACACGCTTGGCCATATTGTTGGAATTCATGGGTCGCGGGTTATGCCGCATTCGGTGGTATGTAGTAATTAGCAACATTGCTCCGAGATATCCCAAAGGTGGTAGCTCGAGAGAGTGGGAAGGCTCGAGCATCGCCAGTTTCCGCAGATTTCATTCTCTACCGAAGATATGACCTAACTTTCCCCCTTCATTTTCTCGATTATTATTAACGAAACGGAGAAACACGGTAGTAGACATTTTCATTAACAATTTTCCTAAACACGCATAATCTATCGATCAGACCTATTAAAAGAACTTCCACCTCATCTTATTTATCGAGTTATTTTTTATTCGCTTCTGTTTATTATTGGGTCAGTGACTTTTATGCGAACACTTTTAATCGAGAATCTGAATAAAAGTTTTTATAATAAAATATTAATAGAATAACCCTGACTCAAATCTTCGTTTTATATCAGAAATATTATTAAAACGGTAGCTAGTCATTTATTTATATTTAACAAGATAATATTATTATACACGTTGACCATATATTTTTCTTTCCTTTTTTTCAAATACTGAGCAAATAAGTAGAAAGTGTTTTCTATATTGGTCATTTTTTGTCTTCTTCTTTCTTTTTCTTTTTTATTTTTTTATTTTTTTGTTTTTTTTTTTTTTAATGAGAAGACGAGAGAAGAAACAAACAATACTATAGTGACAGAAGTCATTTAATAATTTGCATTCCAAAACTCGAAAAAAAACTAACGAAGGAAAGTTCGAGAGAAGTAACGAGTAGAAGAAGAGTGGTTTTGCCGTTTGCAATCTTCCGACTAAAGTTTATCAACCTCGTAAGGTTATCTGTAATTGAATTATCGTTTTAGTTTAGAGTTTTAGATACTGACAAAAAGCAAGTGAGAGAGAAAGAGAGAGAGAGAGAGAAATATCTCTACGAAATAAGATCTTTCTCTCTCTCTCTCTTTTCTTAACTTTTTCTAACATGCGCTTAAAATACCATCTTATAAAATAATTAACGATTTAAAAACGTCATTGTGTACAATGATTTATACATAATTTCTTTTATAAATCATTGATTGTGGAATTTAGAAAAATCACTCATAATTCATATTTTCTACGAATCGATTGATTGAAGCGTCGACGCGGGAAAATTTCAAACGGCCTCGCTACCGCGCATGCACGAAACAAATGATTTCCATGTATAAGCTAACAGCTAAACGTGAATGACGTTGAGAAAAAGTAAGTATACCCTACAAATAAACATGGGGTTATGTAATATTAATTTAATGTGATCGTAGATATGAAAGAGAATCTTCCTACATGTCTTTTAGGCAAAAATATTAATCATTTGTTCGTTGAGTGTCTCCTGTTAATGATAATGACTACAAATGGAAAAAAACTCATGTCGATTAAATCTACTTCATTAGAGATTGCTAATCTACAGGATACCCTAACACCCATCGGTGTACGTCTTTCTGGAACTTATATGCGGTTAGTATAATCTACTGAATTTAATTATTCAATTTTTTTCTTTTGTATTCAAAAATTCAATCAAAATTTTTTGGATTTTGTTTCTACTATGTGTTGCAGGAGTTTTGCTTATGTTACACTTAAGGATAGATTACCTATAATATTAACAAAAATAATAGACAACTTTAGTCGTAATAAAGAACAAATCGAACTAAAATATGGACAGGTGAATGTTACTTTAATTGTGATTTATAATACGTATTCCAACGTCATGAATTTTATTAATACTATTTCTATGTGCCGCAGGAAGCTATTCAAGAGGTTAAACAAATTGTTGGATTTATAAGTCAATTGAAGAATGAGATCGTTACTAATAAACCTTTGAAAATATTACCAATGATAGAGAACGATGATGACAACGACGTGCACCTCTGGAACAAGTACCTGGAAGATAAAACTGAAAAAGAAGGAACCACACCGACTTGGTTTAATACAGAGTGGATATACTGCGAATGCTACATGTATCGTACTCTCATACAAAAATTTCTTCTCATGTATGTTTAAAAAATACAACAAAGCAACATACGACATTCTATTAAATCATAGAGATTTGCGTGATATAATTTATAATTTTACAGGAATGCTTTGCGTATGTATGATCCGTTTCAAGAACAGAAAAGAAATGCTTTTATTAATTCCTTGATTACTATAAAGCTTTTAAGCAAGTACTTGCTAAATATCGTGGATAAATCTAAATTAATAGAAGGAGTAGAAAAGAAAGAAGGATTCATTAAATTCGTTCAATTAAATCTATGGGGGAACAGGTAAGACCTATATTCCTGTGAATATTTTATATACATATACATAAAAGATTATTTATTTCATTATTTTTTTAGATGCGATTTATCTCTAAGCGCAGGATCTGATATTAGTCAAACTAGTAATCCTATAGACCAATTACCAGCTCTTTACAACGATGTACTCGTTGATGCAACTGATTTTGCTTGGCAAATTCTTAATAAACAAAAAGCAAACGATTCTAATATCGTGGACATGGTATTAGACAACGCAGGATATGAACTTTTCACAGATATATGTTTAGCAATCTTCCTAGTTCAATTTGGATTAGCTGGAAAAATTCGATTTTATGTCAAACGTTATCCTTGGTACGTAAGCGATACCACTACCCCTGATTTTCATTGGACATTGGATTATATGAGAAATTCTTCTAATCTGGACTTAGAAAGAATTGCGAATCTATCTTACAATTACTTAAAAAACAATACCTGGACCATCGAGGTAATAATATACGTTCAATTAAATTATTTCATATATACAATACGTAAAGTATTTAATATTTTTTATATCTCTACAGGAAGAATCTTATTGGACGGGTCCTTATGATTTTGCAGAAATGAAAAAAAAGGATAAAGTATTATATGCCAAATTATCAGATGCTAAATTAGTTATATTTAAAGGAGATTTAAATTATAGAAAATTATTAGGTGATATCAATTGGGAATATTCAACATCGTTTATAGAAGCATTGAGAGGTTTCCATCCAACTAATATTTTAAGTTTGAGAACAATAAAGTCTGACGTTTGTGTTGGATTACCGCCTGGAAAAGGTGAATTTTTATACAATAAAGATGTAAATTGGATGATTACTGGTCAATATGGTCTCATTCAGGCAACTATCGAAAGCAGTTGTAATTGTTCTACCGTATGTTAATAAACAAAATATACATCGGAAATAATATTATTATAATTAAAATCTACGAAGATCAAAATCATCTTTCAGATTCTATATACATATATATTATTCTATATATGTGTATATACGCACAAGAATTTGTAATTTATCTTGATTCATGTAAATATTTTAAAAGTAAAGTATCGATGTCGATGTACATGTAGATTTACTGAATCTTATAAATTTTTTCTATTGTACATTTCTTTTTTTATTACTCTATTTTATTTAAAACAAATGTTATTGTATAAATTTTCATTTTAAATATAGTATAAATCGAAACAAAGTAAATAATGTATAGACTGATAAAATGGGAATTATATAATTCTGATAATATCAAATTTTTAAACTTATTTTTCTCGAAAAACAAGCCTTATACGAATTAATTTTATTCCACATTTTCGATTTATTTTTTCGTGTAAAATCACTTTCTGCTCGCTTGTCATCAATTACAGAACACCCTATATATATACACAAAAAAACAATCAATACTTTTCACAATTACATTTTTCATAATTGGATTAATCGGTCTAACGAAAGAGACTATTTGTATGGATCAAGTTTTCTATAAAAAAAAAAAGAAAAAATAGTCTTCTTTTTTTTAAAAAACTAATATTAAAATGATTTTTAGATATATTATCAGCAATATTTAATTTATTACATTCAATACATGTTTATAATGGTAATGATAATAATAATAATAATAATTTTAATAATAATAATAATAATCTATTTTTTCCTGTGAATAGATAATATTCTTCTAATCTATAAACGTTCGTTTGTACACGGCGATGTATAATAATATGTATCTCAAATGAGAAGAAATAAAAAATATCTTTTTAAATGAAAAATATTGTCGCTATAATGTTTTTTAACCGGTCCTGGAAAAAACGCAGGATAGATCGCAACCACATATATATATTTTCGATTCAAATATATAAAAAACGCATATATATAAATTCTACAAATATTGCAATTGGAATGAATTTATAATTGATCGAAAGATGATTTATTTAAAAATTTTTTTTTTAAATATAAATGGCGCGATCGTATCAATGCGATTATGTCTCTTCAATATATGTTTATATTTATATATATGCGTACATATATAATATATCCCTAGTACTTACAGTTCGTTCTCTTTGCTTTAATCATACTTTTTTCTTTTTTTTTCTTTATTATTCACATGCCTTTATACAATATTTATTTTAATTATTGTGTATTTATTCCAAGCATCATACAATTATTTCCTTAGAATCAATGTGTTGAGAATGTTAAATATACACACATCCCTTTTTTAATAACCACAGTACCGATAGTCTTAATCTTGTAAAAGCAAAAGAAAAAAAATATATATTTGTAAGACTTAAGTATACGTACATGTATATGCGTGATTTTTCTTTTTTTTTTACTGATAATATATAAAAAATGTTTTACCAGCGCAACACATGTTTCAATGGTACGGTATGTACTATTCTACAAAGATTTCTCATTTAATTATTTTCTCATTTATACAGTAATACACTTATATCGTACACAAAAAAAAACAAAATAAAAAAAATAGTTTCATTTCTTTTAATATATGTTATATTTCTTGTAATCTCTATTATAATAATAAAGATATATTACATATAGAAGTGCAACTGAAATAATAAATCTCGATTAACAGTAATTTATATATAATGCATTATTTACAAGTGATTTACAGTGATCAAACAAATGGGATAGAATTTTAGAAAATATATTTGATTTTTATTTCACCTAGATTTTGATCATATATTCTTGCTTTAATATTCTATTATTATTGTTGTTGTTGTTGTTGTTATTGTTGCTGTTGTGTTATATGATTTATACTCGTAATGAAATTACCCCTACTTTTTTTGTTTTTTTTTGTTTTCAAAAAAAGAACAGAGTTTATCTTACAGATCTTAAAATAAATAATTGAATCTCTCTTTTTCTCCTTTGACAATTATACTTTCATATAATCAGACTATTATCCAAAATGGCGATGCATACAGAAAATTTTATTTGTTTGTTATGTTAAACTTTTTTCCAACGGAGTAATAATAATTTAAAAAAAGACTTTTAATTATCTCTTAGATAAGGTCTCTAGATTAACAATCTATAAGACTTTAGATTTTTTCTAGATTTAATTTAATTGAAGATATCAAAATTTGCCATTGTAACGAATTCTTTGTTGTATTCCATGTAGCAATAGCAAAATTATAATTACTTTTGTAAATATACAAATATTATTAACAATAAAAAATTATGGAAAATTTTTACGTTCAGTACGATCAAATATTTCAATAAAAAATAATATAAATCTTTTTTTTATTAATTAGAAGTTTCCTAAATATATATCTGGTATTATTACAAATTTATTGAAAATACATGTACGTCATAGTTTAAAATACTATTGTATGGAAACATGTATCATAGGAGAAAAAAAAATTCAAAATCTTCAACCAAGTGGCAGTAGAGCGTCCTTTTTAAATATATAAATCTATATTATCTATAACAAATTGGCTTAATCAATCCTAAATCATTTTACATTTAATTTTAAAATTAAAAAAAAAAAGAGAGAAAAGAGAAATAAAATGTTTTTAATTTATAGAATTTTCACAAGTAATTTAAACAACTAATAACAAAGTAAAAAATAATAAATGCCCAACGAACTAATAGCAATTGCATTTGCTTGTTCAGTAAGCTATTATAGCAAGATAAAATATATCTATAAGTATACTATAATTGAACTATTATAGATATTTGTAACCCCTTTGAATGGACAGCTAATAAAATATTACAAACTAGTAAAAACAAAAAGAACTTAATTACATTAAAAAATACATTAATATAATTACGATTATTAAAATACTCAAATAATTGTTTTGAGGCCTGTGTGTTTAAAAAAAAAAGAAATAGAGAAGCAAAATACTAAATAATAATATAATTCACCGAATACTTTGTTTAAATTAATACTTTTACAACAACGACTAACTTACTAGTAATAATTTAAAATCTACGAAATGTAAATTGAATTTACCGTATTTCCCCCGATATTTCATTTATATAAATAAATCTCTTTTTTTAAATTACTACTTTTAATAAACAAACGATATTTAATAATTTTCTACAATGTTATTTTGATACAAGCATCTGAATAAAAATCTACATCTAAAATGAGTAATGCATATGTGTTAATAGTTATTAATATTATTATTTCTATTTAGGTATGATAGTACGGCACTGACATTGTTATCATTAACATTTGCATTGCGCGATTTCTATAAAACCAAAATACAAAATATAATTTATGCAAAGTTATTTGGAACGTTGAAAAAAATATTTTCTCATATAAAATAGCATAATGCGAATGATATGTGTCAAAGAAAATAATTGCTATACTGCCACCCAGCGATCTTATAAATCTGTGCTTCGATTTGAAAGGAACTTCACTAGGAGAGATATACCCAAATGCAATATGAATGCCCGTAGGGAAGGACATTATTGAATTATAACTTAGTATAATATTTCCAATTTGGTATACCGCCTTTTATATTATCTTTTATTCTTAAGCGACAATCAATGATGGTAGCAAGTAACATAATAGATAGAATTCGCCGTATATAAAAGGCCGTATCTACAAATGTTATATATGTGAAAATTCTATACAAAATGGTAGATACTAAATATTTAATAAGAAAATTCTTTATAATGAAAAATGTTTTCTTTTATTTCTTTTTTTTTTTTATCAAACCCTACATGGCACTAAATCACACTCCAAGTGCACATTCACACATGGAATTTCGTTACTTTGTGATATTTCAAATCTGAACCTAATACACAGAGTTCACACAGTTATCAAAGTTATTAAATAATAATAAAAATGACTAATATATATGTCCTAACACTGCATTTGGGTGCAGTCAAGTTATGTTATTTGGTCTGAATCATATGATTGTAAGAATGATTTCTCATTAACTATTTCTTTTGAAGTATTACAACTAAAAGGACATGCAAAATTGGTAATCCCACTGTTCGCACTATTATCCAATGTTTATAAGTTACATTTTAAATTAATGAAAACTGTGTTACTTAGTGAATGCGGCGAATACAGCCCATAATACAGGATTGGCATTAGGCTTAGCAGCTTCAGCTTCAAAATCTAGATCCAACAACGTTCGAACTCGGCGCATTGCTACTTCATAATCGTCATCGCAGAGAGGTGCAAATGCATTCTCTAATACGTCAGCCGCATGGGCTAAAATCACTAATGCTAACGTCCGCCTATCCATACGACCAGCATCGTTTACCCAACGACCTAACACAGCTTCCTGAATCTGTAAATAAAATATTATACTGCTCCATAAACATAACAATCTTATAATCTAAACTATGCCACTAATACATTAAAAGCTAATGTACGATAATTGCATAATTTCTGCAACAGTAATATTGAAAGAGGAACGAAAAGAAGAAAATAGATAACGCATTCCAAATTGTATACTGAAAATACCAAAAAAGAAATGATTTTTCTAAAAAAAGATGCATAAATAGAAGATACACGTTAACTTTTGTAACAGAAGTAAAAAAACTGCTACGAATGATATTTCCTTATCATTTTAGAGACTATTATGAACATCCAATTTAGACAATGGAATACAACCAAAGAGATAAGATATTAGTTCCGTTACAATAAAGTATATGCATGTATTAGGTCTAATATCAAAAGCATAAAAAGATAGCTGTAAATAAATATTATAAATACATATATAATAAAATATATGAATTACCTTTTTAACAAGACGACTTTTGGCGAGGTTATCGGTAAGAGGATGAGTTGTCATATCAAAGAGTAAGAAGTTCTGTTTTTCTGTGGTTAATACGCTTTTTTCAACAAGGTTCTTAGCTAATCTTTCTCTAACGTTTTTTAATTGATAACGAAGCTTCAAAGGATTCCACGTCTCACCTACAACAGTCAATACGATGAGCCATAAAAGAAAAGTTAAAGTATTATGTTCAAAGTCAAGGAAAATTTATAGATTATTAACAGACCACTTAAATATTCTATCCAACTTGGAACAGTCTCTGGAGGATTAGTATCTTTTAAATGTTTCAACGCTTCGTCCAACAAGACATCTCCTGTAGGCGCATCATTTTTCAAGAGAAGTTTCCTCGAGAGTAAACCTTTCTTACGCATACCAGCTTTTTCTAATTCAACACGGCCACGGAATCCAAGTTCTGCCAAAATGCATCCACGCAAGCCTGAGCTTATGCAGTCGTTCCAAAAGGATGTGTAACCCTAGGAAGCAGTAAAAAAACAAACTGTTACAAAACAATAAAAAAAGGAACTAAAACTAAAGATTAAAAGATTGAATGTCCTCACCTCCTTGTCTTTGAGACCAAGGAGTAAGACTTCTTCCATAAGAGTCAACCTAGTTTCTTTATCAGAATCATCGTCTATCGTAGGATTGGAATTAAGGTCTTTTTGAGATGAACAGTTAGTGTCCATACCGTTACCGGATGATTTTTCATTGTGACCAAGGTCGTTGGAACCATCCTGGCCGAGTCCACTACTGCTGCTGCTACTGTTAACCACTCTTCTTCTCTGCACCAACCCGTCACCTCGATTCATCCTTTGAAAGCAAATTTACGCACCTTTTGCGATATTGTCCGCGTGTCAGATACGCCACCGTGTCGGCCTCCTCCTCCTCCTCCTCCTCCTCACTTTTTGAAGATTAATTAAGCGGCTAACGTCTATCGCAAAGGTAATTAAAGTAAACCTTTCGCGGCATGTAGAGTAATAAGAGATAAACACAATTCTGTTGACGTTTCTCTTGATACAACCATATCTGTTTTCCAAGATGGCCAGCTACCTCCCGCACGGTCGTTGCTTTTTTATTTCGCCACTAGGATGCTATCGTATATAGCACGATCTAACGAACGACATCAGCCTTGTGATGAAGGAAAACTTCGTTTCAGGCTTTTAATCTGCGATAACGTAACACGATTGAAAGTTATTCTTCTTCTTTACTCTCCTACTCCTCCTAATATTCCTCCCACTTCTCTTTTTATCAACTATGAGATTTCTATAAATAATCTTCTTCACTCGATTGGAACAAAATATTTATTTCTATCTGTAATCTTAAATCGAAATCACCTCATAATTTGGAAACCGATCGCGAACAACGTAACCCGTGACCGTAATTGTTCAGAACGGAAGAGTGTCCGTCAAAAGAGTGGTTGCCAAAAGCGCCATCGTCGCATGTCATGTGACTCCACCACCTATCACACGCGAGCTCCATCTCTTCTATCGACACGCCGATTGAAGCGGCCATTTCAAATCTTTTCAAATTAAACAATTTGTAAATTCGATTAAAAATAAAGATATTAACCAATAATTATTTATTTATATGTAATGATATTTATTGCCATATCGAAGAAAATGATTATATTGATATAAAATCAAATAATTTAAATTTAATTTCATTTACTTTTTTATTGCTATGAATCGTAATTCAAGTTTTTAAAATAATAGGACTATGAAATTGAAGATAAATGATTAATGAACGATACTACATCCGAGTATGCGAATACGTGTGCTTAGATATATACATACGTGCCTATTTTAAATCTGTTATTTAAATCATTCCGTGCGTGACGTACTGAAAGTTTCAGCATATAATTTTTACTCGTACTTTATCCTTACCGCCAATCCTTAATCAGGAAATGGTTTGACACAAGATCGATTTCATTTCATGGGATCAAACAGAATGTTCGTGTATCGATTTGCGATTTGTCCTGCACCAATTATCGCCGTTTATCGGCACTGCCGAGAAATCGTTGTGAATCCGCAATGCAGTACCTTTGAATTAGTAAAGAACAAAAAAAATTCTATCTCTTGCGATATAAAGTTAGAAAAAAAAATTAATTACAAATCCTATATTTTCTTCTTCAAAAATGTTACCGCATATAAGAAAGAAAAAGTAAAATTAAATTCTACGTGACAATAAAATTGTATACCAATCATTTTCATGTATATAATATACTTTTATACAAAATTCATTCTTCCTCAAAAAAAAAAAGAAAAAAGAACTGATGATTATACGATAATAATTTTTGTGTAATTAAAAATTGCTAATATTTTAAATCAGGTTTATGGCGTTGCTATTACTTCGGTATAGAACACAACGAATTGGTTGATTTTGTTTTCCTCCGTTATGTTTTCCTATTCAATAATGAAGATCTATTGAATTTATTGCTACAAAAAAGAAAGCGCATATCTCCAAATAAAGAAAAAAATTCGTTTAAATATATTTCGTTCGTGATTTAGAAAGAATTTGTTGCATTTGATGAAAAGAAAGTAAGTTTTTTTGTAAATAGTTGGTCACGATCCATTGGACATCAGTTGTTCTCGTGTTAACCAGGTTCAGCACGGTAGTCAGAGAATCTTTTCACAAGAGAAAGAGAGAGTAGGGATAGAGCGAATGATTCCTTCGAGGAAGGCCCGCGAACGTACCGAGAGGCACTTTCAGTCGTTCGGACCCGCTCGCTCGGTGGAAGTGTCCAAGCCATTTCTCAAATCACAAATATACATACACATACGTATAAATACAAACATAAGTATATATATTTCGATTGATTGCATTCGCGGTGTGATTCAAATTATCTCCAAAAGATAATTATATTTTTTTTCTCTTGTTTCTTCTTCATATTTATTTAACTTACGTGTACAAGTAAGTAAACAAACAAGAAATCAAAGAAGAAAGAAAGAAAGAGAGAGATAAATATTGAAAAAAAACAATATAACAAGAAGAAGAAGAAGAAGAAGAAGAAGAAGAAGAAGAAATAGAAGGATTAAAGGATCAAGAAAGATGCTGCGTTTGGACCACCACTGAGCAGATCAGTTCTTCGTCAGTACAGGTGTCAGGTGAGTGAGCAAGATCAAAAGAACTTTATCAAAATCGTTATCGCGATCTTCGATGATAAAACTTATGTATAAATATGTGTAGTTAAGTGCACGTGTGTGTTTGTGTTACCATTTCAAATATTAATTATGTCAACGAATAATATAAAAACGTCAGTAACAGAAATTTTTCCATTAAAAGAAATTTAATCTTGTCTTGATTAGCGAAATTTTTGGAGCATGACATATTAGTGAATATTAATTATTTACTCGAATCCATGACGATTCTTTAACGGAAGAACAACTTTATTCAGAATAAAAAGAAACAGATAAATTTGATTTAGATTTAGATTGTAGAAACGGTAAATGTTCGATTAGTTTTATTGACACATTCGAATGAATACATTTGAAAAAATGAGTTCGATAGAAAAATACAACGTAAGATCGTTGATTTTTCATTGACGTTATCGTTTAAGTCAATTAGAACGATGTCAATGCTATCGATTATTCATTGATTATTATCGCTCGTGTGTATGCGATAATTTTTTAAAGATACACAGTTTTATTGTTTAAGAATTTTACCGGTTAAACGAATTAACTCGTTATCGAAGTGACGTTACGTCTCTCGTGTCTAGCGAAACAAAAAAAGAAACAAAAAACCAAGAATGTGATTTAATTAATAATTAGTTAGAGAAGAGAGAATACATTTAGCCTCTCGTAATTCAGGATCTTCTTTCTTTCGTTCAGTAATCGTTCTTGTAAAAGCGAAATCATGGGAAAAAAATGCGTAACAATGTTGTTCGTCCTATTATTCATAATTAACGAAAGAAATAGTGACGTGTTATTTAATTATGTGAACACCCGGTATTACCACAGAGGATCCACTTCAATTCGTCCTGACGTATAGAAACTCATACATACTTACATACACAAACAAATACATATTATGCATATGTACGCAAGTATTTATCACTAAAATGAGGATCTACGGCTAGCTGATCCTCCTCCTCCGAGAGAAAAAGAGAACATCGATGACCCGTCGACGTTCGTATATTCTACTTGCTCGTCACATTTCAATTTGCACGAGGAATAAACAAAGTTCAAACGAAAATGGATTTGCGGAGAGCAATGAAACAAGAAATATCCCTACCGATAGGGATTCATTAAAATGGAACGTGACAACGGAATTCCATCATTTTTCTTTTCTTTTATTTTTTATATTTTGTATATTTAATTTTTTTTTCATTTCCTTCTCATTGCTGACCTTGCATAGGCAGACAGGATACTTCAGTAAGGATTTTAACGACTTATCGTAAAACCTGAATCCCGAGGAAAATCAGAAACCTAAAAGGTCTTTGGAAATTTTTCAAAACTTCATGTCGCAAACAATTCTTTGGGTACAATGATATAATATAAAGTAAAGGTTCTATTGAAACTCTGCTTGGAAACGTGCAAATTTGGAAAGTACTGGGATTTCGATGTAAGAAAAGAATTTATTAATCTATTGAATCTATTGAGTACGTTCTAAAATAGAAATTTAGTTTCAAAATCACGTTGCTGACTGAATATCATTTATTACAAAATTCTAACCATTAATATAAATGCATTTTAATACATGAAGATACATATAGAATGATGTTTGTTATGTTAAGTTAATATTATTTATTACAAAATTTTAACAATTAGTATGAATGCATTTTAAAATATGAAGAGATATTCAGATTGAATTATATTTGTCATGATAATTGTATATTATTTATTATAAATAATTCTAACAATTTGTGCAAGTCTCTTTTTGAAAATGGAGAATTGAGATTGAACGATCAAGAGGATACTTTTCGTTGAAGAAGCCTTCGAACAATTAATTATAATTGATACATACTGGTAGGATAATAAAAATCCAAGATCGATGAAGACAGTGACCCGTGTCCAGGTTTACCTGGAGGAAGTTGCCGTTCGTTAATTGATTCGTTCGCGTGGCTCGTTATTCGACGGCCAGGGTTGCTACTGTTAAATAACACCATCGAGTCTCTTCTCTCTTTTCTTCTTTTGTTTCTCAACCTCCTCTTTAGCAAAGTCTAGAGAAAAAGAGAGAAAAAGAGAGAGAGAAAAAGAGAGAGAGAGAGAGAGAAAAGCTCAGAGACGACGACGGGTACGGAACGAGAAGGTACGGTAAAATCCAAGTGGCCGGAGCGTTACATTCCACGGATGATTCAGGTGTGCCCCTCACAGTTCCCCCCTTTTCGTGGCTCTCTTCGAGAAAGCAGCAGCACCTCTCTCGATAGACTCGATGCACACTCTTTCGATACTCCCGCTATACTCGGAAGCTAACAACTAATCTTTACATTCTAATATTTCATATACTTCCATTTACAATATTAAATTTTATATCAAATTTTGATATTTGACATTATTTTATTTTTCATTTCATTATTTTTTAATCGACAAATATTTCTAACTGCAAGTCATAATGAATATAATTTGTTGTATTTTCTACATATATAATATTAGATATAGCAATTAATTAAGTGGCTTTTAAGCAAATCTAATATTTATTTTGTATACAAAATAGTCTTCATTATTTTCAACAATTTTGGTCTATCTTTCAGGCAACTGCTGAATTCCTTGACAGAAAAAGAAAAGATGATGATTTTGATGCAACAAGGCATCGAATTAATTGCTACGCTTTGAATAAAAATTAAAAAATAAAGAATATTTATTGAATCGTCTTTTTAATTTTATAAAATTCTAAGACTATGCGTCACGAATAGATAAATGTTAACTTTCTCGATATTGACAATTCGTTACATGGAAAAAACGGAATATCTGTATTTCGACATTAACTTATATTTTATATAACGTCATTGAAAAGGAAATACTCTGCGTGAAAACACGCACATTTTGCAACGCAACATTGATGCAGGTGGCAACACGCGTGATTGCTCGTGTCAACAAAACCACCTTTGGTTACGTCAGAAAGTCGTTTCAATCTTTATATAACTGATGGCTATAGATCGATTATCTTTTTTTTCTTCCTCTTCTTTATTTGCAATTATTCATAATTCATAGGTTTAAAAAATGTTTACAATTAATTTTAATAACTTTCATTCGAAGCGATTTATAAATGTTTCAGATGAAAGAAATATTTACTTGAAATTATTCACCTATAATTTTTATTAAAACAAAATCATATTAAAATTCTTGCCGACGTCTAATACGTCGGAAAGTTTTCGAAAGTGATAATATAATCGTAAATAATAATAAACTATTATAAATCTAGATGAGAGAGAGAGACGAATCGATCCTTTTTACCTAGATTAAAGGTGCATGAAGCGATTCGCATTTATTGGAGCGAAATTTTTTCTCTCTTGCGATTCCCATTTTGTGTTAGAGAGAATTTTAATGTGCCGATCGTTACCTGAACTAAAAGCGTCGTTCGAAGGAAACTTTCGAGTGAAAGTACGCACGATGATTATTATGCCTTTGCATTGCGTTATGTTCCATGTCATGAAATCCATTTATTCATCCATCCATTTCATACGTTTCATCTATTCATTCGTGTTAATCCATTATAAATTCTAAACAATCGATTAGATTTTTCGTTCTTCTTTTCTTTTCATTTATTTTCTTGACAAGGTTAACAATGAATTTTCAAATAGTTTTGAGCTCCGGAATACAAAATGTGTTACATTTCGATTTTATCTTCGTGCACTTCACGGACACTTATCTGCAGTTAAATGAAAAAAAATGATAATATCGTTGAAGTAGCGCGTGTGGTGAAAGCATTGTTTACATATAACGAAACTAACCAACACTAAAAACAATAAACTTCTACACGTCAAGCGTGTTCTTGTATGATGGCTGGACGATAATAATTAATTTTCGCTTTCAGTCATAATATCTCGCGTAATTTCCATTAGTTGATTTTAATTTCTACCAACTTTAAAGATATATCACTGTACAACTAATACGCCAATACTTACTGGATTTAATTTATTTTTAAATTAGATTTACGTTTGATCATACAATATCGTAGAAGAAGTTTTTATTATGTTCCATCTGAGGTCTTATCTTTCTCATCTATTTTTCATTATACTTTCATATATTTTTTTAATTTAATCGAGATCTTTTCAATCGAGTTTTTATTCACTAATTCAATATTTTTTCAGATTCCAACTGCATTACATTTTATAACGAACTCGCGAATACTATTCTTCATTTATTTGAAATTAAAATTTATCTTATATACAATGCAATGAATTAATTTTTTTTCTTATAAGACACAGACATCGTGGCGAGCAACATTATTTTTCTTAGATTTTAATGACATTTTAATCGAACAATATTTGGATGGAAAATAAAATTCTAAAAAAAAGAAACTCGTGGAATTAATTCGAATAAATAATTTATTGTTACAAAAATATTAGAACGAAAAATAATAATGTACAAACAAAAACGCGTCGAAATTAATTTCCTCGTCGATACGTCCGCGATATTCAAAAATATAAAAGAAAAGTGTAAAATTTCGTATATGCGTAAACATTTCTACGCACGCATACTTTTGTAGATACATACATACCGGGTGTCTCTTAGATTGGCATTTAGTTTTAGCCAGGAACTCAGGCTATCTCCGAGTTCAATCACATTACGAGTCGCGTCACGGTAGAGCGCGTACGCGTACGCACGCATATCGCTCTCTCGTTTTCACACATACTTACTCATACTAATACTCATACAAATACCCATACAAATACCCATACAAATACCCATATATATATTCATTTATTCAGCCATGGCCTCTGTAATTCCTTACACAACACGTTCACGAATATCGTAGCAACCTCGAGTTATACTTATTACTACTACTACTACTACACAAAACAACTGGGAAGGCCGTTCGTGATTATTTTATTTTTTTTCTATTTTTCTTCTATATTTTATTTTATTTTTTTTCTTATATTCACCCTTCCACACAACTATCGACCATTAAACGAATAGTTGTTTCGTGCCAGACGATTTACGATACGCGTTCCGATCGGAAATATTTCGAAATACGAGTAAATTTTTCACTTCTTTCCAAAGAACTTAAAAAGAAAGAAATGAAGAGATAAAAGATAAAGTTAAATAAATAGATAAAGAGAGAGAGAGAGAGAGAGAGAGAGATGGAGAGAGAGATGGACAGAGAGATGGACAGAGAGAGAGTGTGTGAGAAAGAAAGAGAAATCTCATTTCATCGAGCGTAAGGCTCGCCCTGCATTCCGGGCACGTAGAATTAACGCAAAGGGGTCGTCCTTGTCCTTCGAAGCGATGACTTTAACTCTGACGACCAATGAAACGCTCGCCTTCGTCGAATACTCTACGTGAACGTAATCGCCTCACTATACTTTTTTTATTATTCTTTAATCTTTTTTTTTTACTTTTTACTTTTTTATTTTATTTTTTGTTTTTTGCTATTTCCTTTTTTTCATACCTCTATCTCTCTGTCGGCCTTGAGAAGACACCTTTCGAATACGCATACGAAATGCAACGAGGAGGTTCCAAACGGATGAGTTTCGTTTTGTTGTTAGGTGATTTTATTCTTTTTTTTTCTTTTTTTGGATATACCTACTCAAGGTCGACTCGAAGATTCTGAAACATTCAAAAGACCATACTAGTGACTATTATCGCGATCTATAAATTCAAGTGAATATACAAGGTGTTACTAAATCTCTTTGATTATATATTGTTAGAATTTTTACACGTGTTCATTGAATTTTCGTATACATTTTTTTTCTTTTTAAATAAAATACAAATAAATCACATAATATCGATCAATAGATTATAATATAAAATATTATTTATCTTGTTATCTTCATTTTATCAATAATTGAAATAAATTTGAAAAAATGAAGTTTCGTACGATGTTGCGTTATGATAATGGTCGATAGAAAATTATTGAACGTATTTTAATTTAAAACGAATCGAATAGAATCTACAATGGCACGTTCGTGGGTGGAGTTAACCCGGTAACAAGAAAGCTTTCATGATTTCTCAGTTCGCGTGTGACCTCAATCACTATCAGTCTGGTACCACCATCGTTATTCCTATTTCTACTTGAGCAAGTAAATAACATTTACCAGCAAAGAGAAAAAGAAAGAGAGGAAGAGAGAGAATTTTTGAACGCTTTCGAAAAATAAAGAAAGTTAGAAAGAGAGAGAGAGGGAGAGAGAGAGAGAGAGAGAGAGAGAGAGAGAGAAATAAAGAAAAAGAAAAAGAAAGAAAGAGGTAACATCGAACTCTCGTATGCAGCTAACGCGTAGCACGTTCAGAGAATTTATCACAGTAACGACGAACGAGTAGTGACTCTCTGTGCTTCCTTGAACAAGCTCCAAGAAATCGTCTCATGTGCTTCCTTTTTCGCATTAAAAAAGAAGAAGAAAAGAAAAAAAAGAAACTACTCGAGCTGCTCCCTCTTTAAGAAGCTAATACTATCCTCGAAAGTACCTCTAATGCCTAACACGGTCTTTCTAATGACTCGTTGAACTTCTATCAATAAATCTATTTGGTTGTTCGGAATGTAAATTCGTTTTTTTCGTACAGACATTTCATTAATCACATTTACCGATACTCATTGTCAGTATTATTCTAAACTTCAAAATTATTTTACATTCTAACATTAGATATCACAAATGTAATTTAGAACTATTTTGCGTTTTTATCTGTCAAGTAGTTTCCTTTTGAGGGGTGGTGAAATCGACAGAAAATGGAAATCAAAATGAACATTTTTATCGTATTTTCTTGTTTCTTTTTTATAGAAAGAGTATAGGATAACATAATTATATATCGTTTACGGAAAAGATCTGTTAAGTGAAACGTTAGTTTCAAAATTAATTTTCGAAATATCCTTCCGTTTATTTTGGTGGATGCTGATCCATTGGCGGATGTTGATTGTCGCTATAACAACTGAAGAAATAGCTTAGAAATTGAATTATCAAATTCGACCGCTTTCGATCATTGAAAAAGAATTGGATTATAAATAAGAACAAATTGTCTTTTATTTACTATTGCGTAAACGAAAATACATTCCGAACGAGTTAATAGTCGAATTTCTTTTACTTTTAATTTTGTCGAATTAAGATGATCGTTTTGATTATCTTCAAATCAGTAAATCAATTAAGGTATAAATATTTTTATGAAATAATCTATACGGATGAGATAATAAATGTTTGTCGGTATAATAAACTTACAGTGTTTTTTGAAAAGAAACAAATTTTTTTATCAACCGATGAATATGGATTAGAGAACGATGAATGTTGATTAGGATAATAAACGCCGATGAGAAAGTAATAGATAATTAATAGAAAATAAAATAAAAACAATAAAGGGAAACATTTTTATGACGTCTATCGATGAAGCAATTAATCTGTGAATTAAACGATGAACGGTGATCGGTATAATAAATGTCGATAAGATTTAACGTCAATTAGAAAAATAACAAACTTGCATGAAGAAATGAATGTACGTATTAGACGATAAATTTTGATTAGGATGATAAATATTCGGTGCTAATTAGCAACAACAAGAAAAAAAATATATAAAAAGATTTACCCAAAAAATGAATATTGTCATTATAACGGAACGAAAGTGTCTCGACAGTAACATATCCTAGATAATATCCGTTTTCTATTGTAACAATTTTCCACGTATCGTAGACATTCCCAGGATTGAGTCATCGTGAGATGCATTACGTAAGGACGAGGTTACCACCTTCTGGAAAGGTAAAAAGAGAAAGAAAAAGGTGAGGAGAAAAAAATGTCTGTGAACGTTGGTATCGGAACCTATGTTTTAGGGGGGTAAGGGATTATGAATTATGCTATTGAAATTTCAAGAATTTGGACACTTTCATTTTTCCTTTCATTCTTTATCTTTCAATTTAAAATGGAGACTAACTTAATTATTTTTTTAATTAGTTTGAAATGACAAAACGGGAAAGAATACTATTCGGAAACAATGAATGTTGTTCAAATAATAAAAAAAAAATAGTAAAGAAAGAGAGTAAAAAGATCATTTTTTCTTTTTTATTTTCTTTGTAGAAGATATTTCAAATGTGTGATTTAATCATTGAAAAGTCCCGAATACGTTGGCTAGTTCTCGTGTGTCATCAATTTTGGCCAGCTTCCCATCCTATTCATCTTAACAAAATGTGAGTCTCTTTGGTGAGTCAGAGATGGCAAAAAGGTATTTACTTTTTCTTTATTTCTTACCTCGGCGCGATATACTTTTTCTTCTTTGCTCTGATTTACGCTGACTTTAACGAGTAGTAAATGGCCGTGTCCGTGCAGCAACTTTGCGAAGTAGTCACGGCTCGAAAACAAGCATCTTCTTTTTCGTATCTCGCCAATACTGTGATTACTTGCATCGGTCGTCATCGGTGAATATCGATGCTTCTTCTTTTTTATCTTCTCTCTTTCAAGGACTTTTATCCTTTCCTTTTCGTTTTATCTTATTTGACGTTTTTCGAGTATTCTTTTTATCCTTTTTACTGTTATTGTAGCTGATTTTTCTATTAGTTTTTTACCGATCAAATGATTCTTCTTACGTGCAATATGATTGACATTGAACACCGTGCAACAACAACAACAATAACAACTATAACAATGGCGCCTACTCAAAAAGATCCTCTTTCCATCCTTATATCTTTCTCTCTCTCTCTCTCTTCTCGATCATTCGATACATCGACAGACGACGACGACGACCATGAAAAAAATCTCCAAGTCCTCGCCTATCCTCCGCTAACCATAGACAGCAATCGTCGATATACGCGTATCTGACGTAACCGTATACTCTGTGAAAGAATATGCAAGATAGTTTGACGACTATCCTGGGATATAAATGTCATCTCTTTCTCATCTGACATATTTGCTAAATGTAATATATCGATAATATAACTGATTCAGTGGCTTTATAAAATGTTTTTTTATATCTTTCCGCGGAATTGTTTTCTATTCTTTTTTTCGTTTCATTTCTTCTTTCTTTCTTTTTTTTTTCATTTCGCTTCAATATGCGATAAAATTAATGGAAAAGTTTCTTTTTTCATCGGCCTATTAATCTTTTAAACCTTGTATCATATATTTACGATTAAAAATATTTATCTTATAATATCCGCTTTTGATATTAACTCTTGTCTCTTCCGTATTAAACTATCGTAAAATGAAACATTTATATTTCCAAGATTTATCGTTGATTCATCGTACTTTCACGTAGAGGCAAATAAATCTCCGTTACGATCGAAACGAATGCGTTTGCAGGACTCTCTGTCTGTCTATCCATCGATCGTAAAACCGTAAGGCAAATGTTTAACCCTTCGACTACTTTGATAACTTGCTAAGTATGAATCTGAAGAATTTGTTGATACACGTTCGACAATATTATTAATGATTCTTCAAATTGTGCTTTCTTAATTTTATTCTTCTACGACAAGATTTTAACATCCACGGAGATAGAATTTCATTTATTATAATATTTTTTTGTTCATTTTGTAAGCTCATATTGAAGTTCATTCATCGACAATAATTTCAAATTAGAAGGATTTGCTCTGAGTTACGTATACAATCGTTTGTTACAATTAGTCATTGAAAAGAATAATTCGAAATAAAAAAAATTACAACGAAACTTATTATAAATGATCCAACAAATATTTTTTTAAATGATAAGAATGATCAAATAAAATATCCTAAATGGTTCACGCAGATAAATTTACAACATTCGCTTCATTCAAAAGTTTCCTATTAAATTAATATAACTTTTCAAACGAAACTATCACAATACGTAACACACAAATCCCCTCATTCGTTCAAACATTCATAAATCATATCAAGTGATTCAATTTAAAATGAATTAATAGTATTTACTGCATTAAAAAATTTTATATTAAAATAATATAACTTCTCAAACAAAACCCATCACACAATATCTAACACACAAAAATCCTCATTTGTTCAAACGATAAATCAAATCAAATGGTCCAATATAAAATGATTTAACTAATATCCACTTCGTTCAAAAATATCTTCTTAAATAAAAATAGTAATTCTCTCAAAAAAATAGAAAAAATCTTCACAATATCTAGCAGAAAAAAAACAATCTTCCTTTGAACGATAAATCATTTCGAATGGTTTAACTGAAGATGAATGTACATCATCATATCCATTGGTCTGATCTCGATTAGGATGACTAGTTGGGATGAAGCTATCGATATGACGAGTAGGATGTATGAAAGGACGAAAGGGTTAGTGATGCTCCGTATCGAAAGCGTAGTTAGAGAAGAGAGATCAAGGTCGAAGGGATTGGTCGGCGGGAAAGGGAGCGATTAGAAGAAGAAGAAAGAAGGAAGGAAGGAGGAGCGGTTAAACCGGAAAGTCGAGCGAGATTGCCAGAAGAAGGATCCATGGAGCAAAACGATCCAACGACGATGACGACGACGACGACGACGTCGCTTGGCCAGTTCTCTCTCTTTTCCTCTTTTTTTTTTTTACTCTTATACTCGAAGACCGGCCATGATTACTCTCGTAATTGCTGGCGTACGCCTCGAACTTCCGGTCGAGGCTGCTACGAGAGAGGATCTACCGCCTCCTCAAAATTATTCCCAAAGAACTATTCTTTTATTACAAAATATGTTCATTGCTTGTTTCATAATGATTATTAAATATTATTATTTGTTTTATATTAAATAAGTATATATATATATATCTGTTCAGAAGTTATTCATCGCATTTTCATATTTTTTTTGATAAAGAAATTACAAAATTATTTATCGAAATTTTTATATTTCTTTAAATTTACAACCAATTATTATCACACATAAAAAGGATTAATCATTAGAAAGTAGAAAAAATAATTAATAATAAACATATTTTTTAAGAAATCTGCCTTTTTTTCCATTAAAAATTAGTTTCGGAAATGGGACCAAATTAAAAAAAAAAATATAATAATCTAATAATTAAATAAAGTTATCATCATACCAACTTAAGAAGTTTTACTCCAGTCGCGTGTGAGTTTAACCGGCTATTTTTTTTTTATTTTTATATAAAATTCAACTTAATAAGAATTCTAATTTTTTCTTGAAATGAGACTAACAAAAGAAACTAGTTATATACTTAATCTTTTTCTTTCTCTCTCTCTCTCTCTCTCTCTCTCTCTTTCTCTCTGTGTCTCTCTTCTCTGCTTTCTATCTCACGTAGCAGTTCTTAGCAAAGGAATCGTACGTGATTTATCGCAGAGAAACGTCTGAGCATTCTCGGTTTTATCTACTCCTGTGTTCACGAGCTTTAACATAACTAAAAAGGAACAACAAGAAGAAAAGTAAGAAGAAGAAAAGAAAATATATATAAAAACTTAAGTAAAATTGACAAACACATTTAAATTATAATTAAAATGAAATCGATATCAAACACACACACACACACACACACATGCATATATACGCCTCAAATATTTGCTCTAAAAATGAATAAACAAAACCCACGTAATATCTAAACACATACTTACTTAGAGACACATAAAAAACATTATTAACACATAGATATATCACATAAACACGTGCACACACGCACGCACGCACATACATATAGACAATACACAAAGATGAAGAGTAAAAGGAATAAGAATGTCAAGTCATGTTCTCTTCCTCGTCTGGGAAGAGAAGAGATTTGACCCTTTAACATCTAAGCACCGGTCTCGGTAGCCCAACCCGCAGGGAACCTTGTGGAAACGTTCTATCAAGGCCGTGGCCGAAGGAGTCCTTTTATTTTCTGGCCATTTGACGAGAGCGACATGCCAGACATTCCACACTGGAATAGCCGTGTAACTATGCTCACAGCATCGAGTAGGATGGTACGTTGGTACGTCTTCTTTCTCTTTCTTTCTTTCTTTCTTTCAACAAGAGAAGGAAACCCAAACGCATATACGCAGTTCAGAGAGAAAGAGAGAGTTTCCTCGTGCATGTGTTTAAAAATCGCGCGTACCATCTCAGCGAGTTCTCTCTCTCAATATATGTATATATTCGTGTATGTGTGTGTATATATGTACACATATGTGCGTATATGTGTATACGTATGTGTGTCTGCTGTCCGTCTCTCTCTTACTCTATATCTGTATGTGTGTGTGTACGTTGGTGTGCTCGCGCGTACCTAAAGGACGGAGCCCCAAGGCCGATCACTGGCAAACCCTTTCTCTCTCTTGTCCTACCTTCTTCTTTCTACATATATCCCTCCAAAGCTACAAGAACTCTCTTGCTCATGAGAAAAGGAGCTAAGATCTCTCCTCTACCGTCCACACTTATCCTAACTTACTTATTTTCATTAAATAGTCCCTTATTTCATTATTTTCTAAAATTATCGCGCCTAATTTCATTGGAAACATCTTCAGATAAATTATTATTTTTTATCATTTGTTTATATACACATGTTTTTCTTTTCTTGTTTTATATTAAATGGTTTTTAAATAATTCAATTAATAATTAATTTAATTTAATCAATGAATTAATGAAAAAATATAAATTAATATGAGGTATAGTATGAATGTATTGTGCTAAGGACTTTAGAAGAAAAAAGAGTAAGAAACAGTTGTGTAATGAATATCCGGTTAAACTCGACATTTAAAGTTTTTCGTTTTTAGAATGGAGAGAAAAAAAACTAAACCATAGGTCTACTAAAAGGACCATAAATACGAGGTTTTAAACTCACATGAAAGTTTGCACCTGCGCTTACCTTATCGGGTATCTAGCAGGTTCATGCACCGATCAGGAAACACGGAATCGATTCGAGATCTCGAAGGTCGGTGATCTCGAAGAGAGTTCGAGTTCTTTCCGTTACGTTACTACTTGTGTGACTATTCTTAGATAATTAGAATTTAAAAAAAAAAGAGAAAAAAAAAGGACAAAAATGTTTAAAACGACGATCAAACGGCAGGTGTGTAAATACACACATTTATCTATTTGTATTTGCACGAGTACACTCGAGCAACAAACAAATGGGATTTAATATGTTAACTCAGGTTTGATATATTTTAAAAAGAACAGAAACGTCTTGGTTTGATCAAAGAAAACCTCGGGAATGTTGCTAAGTTGCTGATTGCTTAGAATCACGTGCGTTAACTAACATTTCCGATGAGCTTGGCAACTTTATTGTAAAACGAAAAGTTAAGCCAATTCTTTCTATTAATCTTACATTCACTTTTATTTTATTATAATATACGAATTATATAAAATATACATCAAACAAAATGGTCCTTTTGATAGTATTAATTCTTTCAAAAAGTTTTGCAAAATTATTGTTTTTTCTATTAAATAAAAAATTTGAAGTAAATAAAAAATCTACAACAAATAACATTTGTATTATTTCAAAATAAAAAGCAAAAAAACAGTTTCGTATTTATGAAATAACGTATAACTTAGAAATAAACCTAATGCATGAGAGATCGTGGGAATCGGTTAGAGACAAGTATTCATAGAATTACGATTTACTTATTTATCTCGGGAAACGTATGCATCTTAAAGCCGAAATACTTGGGATAGCAGAGATACCAAGAAAGAAGCGGATCGCACGAATACTTTGAATGGTTTCGCCTTTCTTTCAAATCTGAGCTACGTGAACATTGCTCACCCAAGGGTGAGACTACTTTTTTGATCCTTCCTGACACCTTGTGAAAAGATTGATCACTGCAAAAAAGAAAAAAACAATGACGATCTAGTACTACATTTATATTATGTACTTTAAAACAACATTAAAAACAAAAAATCTTGACAAATAATTCAGAAGTGTCCGTCAATATTGAAATTATTCATCAATTAATGTAAAATATATTTTAATTATATTATATTTTTATTATTATTTACGTATCTCTTTTTCGATGTCAACGTACTGAATTACATAAAAAAGATGGCGGATGGAGTAGTCTAATCCTTTTTAAGTTTCCACTCTAGTCTTTCCACTTTATCCATAGTTGGACTTTGTCGTAGATCAAAGAATAAGAAATGGTAGAACAAGAGAGAAAGAAAGAAAGAGAGAGAGAGAGAGAGAGAGAGAGAGAGAGAGAGAGAGAGATAAATAAAGAGAAAAAGTAATAGAAAGAAAGAGAAAGATAGATAGAACGTAAGATGCTGTTTGAAACGTTTCCTCCGTACCAGTTCGTACCCGTACTCGGAATAGCTAGCTCCTTTTCTCTCCTTTTCTCTCTCTACTACGTTCGCCGTAATGGTTGGTAGGAAACGAACGAGTTACAACTCGGTAGCCAAGCTTGATTGCTACAAATACTTTACGAGCATAAAAGCGTAAATTCTACCGCGTCAACTTTACCTTTAAACTGTATTCCTTTTTTATTTGCTATATCGCGATGTATCTACGTCAGATTAGATCTTCGGCTGATCGATCGGAATGATTTTATCTTAACGAAAAAATTACGATTAAAAAAGTTAAATAAGTCTATTTTTCAATTTACGCAATAATTTTAATCGTACCTTTTCGATGATACCAATTATTGACAGATAGTAGGAATAAGAATTTGTACGAATTAAATTATTATTTCGATAATAATGAAATCTAATAATATTTCAAACAATAATAAATCGTCAGATGAATAAAAAAAAGCAAAAAATAAGAAAATCCAATGATTATGGTATAAAATAAAATGACGTTTCACCTGTTAAATAAAGTGTTAGAGTCGCGTAGTGTTTGTTGTTAGAAGAGGATCGTGTTGGTACAGATCGTGGAGCATAAATTCGTTCACCCACGTGAGTACATCGAAAACGTGGGCGTTTAGTTTTCCATAAGGGTTTACATTAGACCTTACTGTGAGCTATTTGTAACGCTACACGGTAAAACTTACTCGAGATGTAACCAAGAGCTATGGAATATGGTGCTTGCTTATATGGGAGACTGCTAGCTCTTACAAGGATCCTCTCTCTCTCTCACTTTTTCCCTCTTTTTCTCTTAAATGTTTATTTCGCATGTCGCGTGCTACACGGTACTTGCGACGACGCATGACAAATGGCAAGGACTAGCCAAAGGAACACGCTTTAATCGCGCGTATCTGCGTCGCGTATCGCATACCATAGTCAGCGTGACGTATCCTCCTATTACAGAAACCTAACAGAAAGAAAGAAAGAGAGAGAGAAAGAGAGAGAGAGAGAGAGAGAGAGAGAGAAGGAGAGATACCACAACTTCTTTTTTCTTGATAAAATTACATGATTTTCTTGATTGATATTCCTGAGTTCATCAGACTTCGACTTGGTAATTTCCTTGATGAAACGATTCGAAAGAATCTAATGGAATCTTTGATGGAAACTTTTCAATTAAAATTGTTCGTTATTTACAATTGTTCGTTATAATAATTGATATATATTTGTATTGAATCAACTCGTAATAAAAAAAAAATATTCAAAATTACTGCTATCTTCCTTATCCTTTGATTTGATAATCTTACAAATTTTACAATAATAAAGAAACATATTCAAAAACAAATATTCTTTGGTTATTCAATTGCCTCGAACTATAATTTTTCATACTTTTCTCGACAGAGATCCTGGTACTTATATAGTATAATATATACATATATATACAAATATATATGTATATATATATTTATATAGATAAGATAAAAAAAATAAAGAAAAAGAAAAAGGGAAACTCTTTTAAATAGTTGTTTAGAATGCGGGTAGAGATTATGGCAGAAAGAAGAATCTATGCATCTTATGTTAGTCTAGACGTCTTTTGCCAAGTATTTTGCGAGCCGTATTCGTTTGGATCTCTTACGATAACTATAATTCTTATCCTTCCCAAGGATTGCTTTGGGTTGCGATCCTTAATGGAACGTGCGTGTAATCGCGGTAATAAGATAGATTTTCTACGACCCTTTCTCTCTCTCTCTCTCTCTCTCTCTCTCTCTCTCTCTCTTTTTTTTTTTCTTTCTCATTTTCTTTCTCTGTTTTCCTTTCATTTTATACGCCTACGAAATGAAATAGAGAAAAATATCCTTTGAATTTAAACGAACAAGGATAATTCGCACCTCGTGAACACGAGTTTAAATATACGAGTAAGTGTGTGTGTGTGTGTGTNTCTCTCTCTCTCTCTCTCTCTCTCTCTCTCTTTCTCTCTCTCTCTCTCTCTCTGTCTTTCTAATTAGAAGTAATTACATCGCAAAAATCAGCTTGAACGTGCATTTCACAATGTAGATAAAAAGTATCTTATATACCGCAACTATGTCGTAGGAGAGCCTGGAGGTTCATATTTTGAAGAGAATTATGTAATACCTGCCTTGGGGTACGTGTCTAACAAGTCTTCGTCGTTAGGAGACAAGGAGAAAGAGAGAGAGAAGGAGAGAGGAAGAAAAAGATTAAAAAGAAACTAACATAATTCTTCGAAGAATTCTGTTAATCGTTATTTCTTCATTTCATGATTTTATTTTTATTCAATTTTTTTCTTATTTCTATTATCAAAGAACAAACAATATTAATACTGTAAATATTGATAATAATAATAATAATAACAGATTTTAAATGATTTTACAAAATTGTTTGAAAAAATAAATAAGATTGTAAAAGTTTAAAAATATTTCAATATTTTTAAATATTTATTATTATTACTGATATAAAACAGATTACATAAATGTTGCATAACATGTTGTTATGATTTATTATTACAAAATGAGAATACATAGAACCGTGTCTTCGTGTGTAATAACGAGTTATGTATGAGAGAAGAAAAAAATTAGGTCGGAATTTGCGGTGTTAATTAAAAATGTACATACCAAAATGTGTAACATGTGTATGTATATATATATATATATATACATACACATGTTACACATTTTGGTATGTACATTTTTAATTAACACCGCAAATTCCGACCTAATTTTTTTCTTCTCTCATACATAACTCGTTATTACACACGAAGACACGGTTCTATGTATTCTCATTTTGTAATAATAAATCATAACAACATGTTATGCAACATTTATGTAATCTGTTTTATATCAGTAATAATAATAAATATTTAAAAATATTGAAATATTTTTAAACTTTTACAATCTTATTTATTTTTTCAAACAATTTTGTAAAATCATTTAAAATCTGTTATTATTATTATTATTATCAATATTTACAGTATTAATATTGTTTGTTCTTTGATAATAGAAATAAGAAAAAAATTGAATAAAAATAAAATCATGAAATGAAGAAATAACGATTAACAGAATTCTTCGAAGAATTATGTTAGTTTCTTTTTAATCTTTTTCTTCCTCTCTCCTTCTCTCTCTCTTTCTCCTTGTCTCCTAACGACGAAGACTTGTTAGACACGTACCCCAAGGCAGGTATTACATAATTCTCTTCAAAATATGAACCTCCAGGCTCTCCTACGACATAGTTGCGGTATATAAGATACTTTTTATCTACATTGTGAAATGCACGTTCAAGCTGATTTTTGCGATGTAATTACTTCTAATTAGAAAGACAGAGAGAGAGAGAGAGAGAGAAAGAGAGAGAGAGAGAGAGAGAGAGAGAGAGAGAAAGAGAGAGAGAGAGAGATAGACAACCTTCGCGTTATCCAGAATATCGAAATAAAATAAGATAAAATAAAAATAACGAAATATCTTAATTTGTTTTACAACAATATTTAATCATAAACCGAATTATCTTGCACATGTTGTATTAAACGATATAATTTTTTTTAAATTTATGTTGTAATTAAAAAGACGGTCGTACTACATTGTTGTATTAACTTTTTTTAGTACCCTAGCAATCATTTTCTTATTCTTATCTGTTAAATTAGATATCATACAATAGTTAAATGGAAATGTCGACACGACGAACGTAATCGAGTATGAATGAAGTTCGTTATAAGTGCACATTCATTACCGACATACTAATCGATCTGTTATTTCGCCGATCACGTTTCATACGTACTTATATATGTATACAATGGAAATATAATCGATAAACTGATTGATCGAAGAGATCTTACAAGAGAGACACCGTTACTTAAATTTCATGAAAATTATCTGAAGAATAACGATAATTATATACTATTATTTCATTAGGGTGTATGTAAGAATATAATTTATTCAATATTTTATTTTTCTTTTCTTTTTTTTTTCTTCGTTCATTAAAATGATACGTCACGCACGTCAAAAGCTTTCTAATGCAATTCAAATGTGGACACAATCGATTTTAGAATCAATAAATTAATTTATAATACAACAGGTATTGTTAGACCTACTTAAAGTTAATTAACATTGCATTTGTGTACTTTGAAGTATTACATTGAAAAATTTTTGTTAATTTTAAATATATAAATTTCTATTAATCAACTTATTATCGATCGAAACTTATATGATATCTATAGTTTCAATAATAAAATTTGTGTCGCATAAATCTTGTTAACATAAATATACTTAGAATAAATAACCACAACAAACAAACAAAATAAACAAAAAACATACATGCTGACATTGGGCTTATCAATCTTCCGTTATCTTATCTCGCATGACTACATATATTGCTATTTTAAACCGACGAGAATCTTGTGACAAAATCGATAGAAAATTCTTCGTTATTAAATTTAAAAGAAAATCTCTGACGAGATTTTTCAAAGAAAGAATATAATAAGGAAATTATTCTTCGATCAAAGTAAATCAGGAAGCAGTGCCGAATTAAAATTAGAATTTGTTCAAGTTCGTGCTAGATTGTACGTATATGTATATATATTATACTTACTTTAAAATATTTATCGAATGATAAACGGTCTTTCCGTTCGTGAAAGCAGCCAAGAGAGAACCAATCGACATTCTCGACAACGATCGGACCCGAAAGAATCAGGTTGTAAGCCGTGCGAGTTTGCCACTGTTGAGAGTTGAGTTCGTGCAACGAATACCGGGTCCTGATCTAGTGGTCTCAAGCCTTAAAGTGGGTCGCTTTGTGGTTCGCGTTGACACGAAAGGGGTTCTTAAGGGATATCTCATTGGTTTCCAATACAAACACCTACGCGATTTATCTAAAACGTCTCAACATTTTTCCTTTTCTTTGCATACTCGGAAAATCCACCGTTAAATGACTTGAAATTAAAGCTACTTTCTTTTTTTACTAAATACTTTTATATTTTTTAATGTTTATAGGTATTATTCATTATTTATATTTATTATTTTCAAATTTTCTAGTGTATTATAACTACTTTCTGCAACCTGTCCTTGACAATGGAGATACACACACACACATATATTACTATTTAAAAATGAATGAAAAAACTATATTAACAAATAATTTAATAAAAAGTAGAGAAACTGCAGTTCCTGTACGATTTGAATAAACATTTATCAAAGTACATATGTTCGTGATATAGGTCAAACGATCGGTCGATCTATCGATTCTTCCTGGTAAAACCAATTATTATCTCTAACATAAGCTGTTTAAAAGGGAAAGTGTTCGATATTCTTGCGTGTTAGTGACACATCACTATTACTACTACTATTACATTTTCACATCTTTTGACACTTTCTACTTTCATTTAGAAGGATCTTGACGAGTCGTAGAAAGCATCAATCATTAAAACCATTTATTTATTTCAACTTTCGAACTTTACGATTAATACAACACGTATTTCATATTTTGTTAAAACGAGAAAGTTATTTTATCAAAAAAAAAACCCTAAAAGTGAAAGTAATTTGAACGTTTAATTTCACTTCATAGTATTCCTCGATCGTTCGATTTATTTCGTCGATATTCGCATGGTAAAAAAAAATTCTTGTTAATTCGGTTCAATCATTGTATTAAATTTTTCTTTGACAAATTTCTCGATAGTTTGAAACGTGCAGGATTTGAAGCATGACGTCAAAATCGAAATAACGTGACTACTGACAATTTGAATCTAAGAATTATCTAACTGTTTCAAAGTGTGTTGTTAGATATTGTTACATAGCACTACGCTGCGAGGGAATTCACAAACCGGTATATTTCACGCGTGCCAATGACGTTTCTAACGGGAAGCCGATAAATTTTGCCTTCTCTACGATTCATTATACAACATTTGAATACGCATATTAAGAACATGGACCAAAGGTTTCTAGATGATTTGAAAAATTAATTATTCTTGAATAAAATGTTTTATGTGTTAAATTTTTATATCAAATTATTAAACTATAAGCTTAAGAATATTTTATTAACCCTTTAGAATATTATTATATTATATTTTTATTATCGCGTTATTACATTATAAATAAGTATAACTATTTTAATTATTATTTAAAAAAAAATACAAATATAAATATGATGTAAAATTAGATGATAGAAAGGTGTATGTTGTAGAATTCTTTTCAAGGATAACATATTCAACGTTAGAAAGAGAAGAGAATAGAAGATTTACAATCCAGAAGAGAACTTTGTGTCGAAGAACGGAAGCTGAACAAGAGATCGGCAAACGGATCGGGGCACGAAAGTGGAACGATAAATCTATGCGCCGATAACTCGACGTTTACCTTCGGGATTCTTCAAACCCTTTAACGATCCCTCGTGAAATTTATATCGCTAGAGAATCGACCGTGTCCTTTTTGTGTATTTCCCTTTATCTGGAAGAACCTGCCGGAAATAGGAACGAGCGCGGATGAATATAAATCGACTTCCTTGCTCTAGATAATATTATTTTACTATGTTCCAACGTTTAGATATGATTAGAAAAGTATTATAACAATTTTGAATGTACATTCATAAAAAAGAAATATTTGATTTTAACAAGGAATATTGTACAAAATTATTGTACCCATTATTTTGATTTTTACGTTTACCCCAATTGTCAGTAAAATAATTATTTTTTTACGATAATTTATTAATTAATAAATTAACCCATCGCGTATTTGTTTTTCTTCCACGATTACGATAAACAATATAAATGAGATAAATTTTCTTATACAAATTGTTATGAAAAAAAATTAATTTGATCGTCATTATTATTTTTTAATATCATCTTATTAAATTTAATCTCGATTAATAATAATATTCGCAAGAGCGAATTTAAACGAAGTATTATTAACGAGTTCCCTCGAATCGGTCACGCTTCACGTATCTCGAAAAATTTCACGGTCATAAGAAATCGAACGTATGTATGTACATACGTGCATAATCAAGTAATATAAAATTCATTTTGAAAATAATATCTTTTTCAAAGATCGATAAACAGGATAATTAAATTCTTTCGAGAGAGAAATGTTATTAGAATTAATTATAGTTATTTCACATGTTAATTCAAGACACACACACACACACACACAGATGTGCCCACATATATAAAAATGTATAAAATTAAACAGATTGGAATAAACAATATATTATAATAATAATTTCAAATATTAATACACCACATACTCGAATCCATAATCTCACACACATACACACAAAACCACACGCGCGTGTTCGTCGCGTGGATACAAATATTAAAACAGGATAATAAATAAATAATTACATTAATATATTATAGAAAAGACCATGAACTTTTCTTCCTGACTACAATCGTTATCCTTGATCGTGGATCGACCTGCATCCTTCTTTCCAGACGAACCCACACACATCGAATCGATAAAAAGTGAAAAGCGTACGTTCGTTCATTCGCGTTTGTACGTGGGCCGTGGCACGAAGTATGTTGCTGGCACACATATTTGCATCGGAGAAAGTCAGCCGTCTCTTTGCCATCCTCTCTTCTTACCACACCCCCCTTCTTGTCCCTTTCCATGTCTTCTTCAGCCACCACTGCAATACTACCTCATCCTCATCAGACAACTCTTTCTCCGTACAAGAGAAAATATTTAATACATATATAATTTTTGTATGTATGTACGTACCTATATGTGTATCCATATGTATATTCGCATTCGTATAAGTATAATCGATGTATTAACACCTTGCATAACTTGCTACTGTATTAATCATACCATTATATGTTACTTATCGTGGAAAAGGGGTTATTGAATCAGCATTTTTCACATAATTGAGCTTATCTCTCTCTCTCTCTCTCTTTGTTTCTTTTTCTTTTTTTTTTCTATGTATATATATATATTTATATATGTGTCTTTTGATTCACACGTTTTAACAACGTTAGGTGTGGGAACAAAAAAGGTGCGATCTTTCTAACATCTTTCTAACGAGCGTGCTTCCTTAACAACCTCGATCTTTAAGAATCAACTATTTTTACACGCAATTTCACACGGAGGACATACTTCTGAGATAAATTCATACACAACAAGTAAGGGAATTCAATCAGTCAAGATAACGAAGACTAATGTTGAATATTTAGACACATCCTACATATTTGTTGATGAGATATACTAAATATTATCTTCATCATCTTCTTCTTGCTTCCTTTTCATCTTCATTTTTTTGTTTGATTTTCTGCGAAACATGTTGACCGAGCATTTGTAATGTAGGCCGAACAAGCGGTAATATGCTTTTGAAGTAGTATAGTTCGGTATACGAGAAATATGTTGAAGAGACGAACAACGTATTAGCTCAGAAAGAGAGAAAGAGAGAAAGATGGCATGATCACCGGCTGTTACTTCCAACGGTACCAATAAGGAGAACGGGACAGTTATTTGTTTGACCGATGCGTTGCATGAATATTTCTTGTTCAATACTTCCATACAATGAGAATGATTAATCAATTTGTTTATACATTAAAACAAATGTTCGACAAATAATTTAAAATATACAGGCAAATTTACAACAATAAATGTATTAATCAATTAATCACATTAATTAATCTGTCAACTGTTTATATTTTGCACATTTGAATTATTTGTAGAAAATAATTTGTGTGCGTGTAATGACGCTTATATGCGTCATGCTCTGCGAAGTAAAATAAATCTATATATAAATAAATTGTTTAATAATTAAATATCGAATTTCTTTCCTTTTCTCTTTTTGAATATAATTTTATGAAAATATTATTATAGTATTTCACGAACGTTATTATAATTATTTAATCTCGTTGATTCTGAAAATAAATAATTGTGTTAAAATAACGAATGAATGAAATATTTCAAAATTATTGGAAATTGGGTTTAATCCATTTAACCGTTCTTTTTATCCATATTTTATAATATCGAGAGCAAGTGCAATGGCAGGTACGTAATTAGAAAAAAAAGTAGAAAGAAATAGAAGAAAACAAGAAAAAAATGCGGACACGGTTCAGCAAATACGGCGGAACTGTCGTTCGGTTGATTCACGCAAAATATCCATTCACTATCGTTTCACTTTTATGAGAATTTATCGACGTTGATGCTGGAACAATTCTACTCTCTTAAGTAATATATAAATAATAAGAATAATAATATAAAATTAAAATTAAAAAATTATACCAGAGAGAGAGAGAGAGAGAGAGAGAGAGAGAGAGGAACCAAACCGAATAAAATCTTAACGTAATTAAAACAAAATGAAACTAAAAAAATATATCGGTTAATTGCATTTAAATATTTATTGAAACTTACGAATAAAATTAAATTAATATATAAGATTCGATGTATTCGTGATAACATAATAATGAAAGAGGAATATGCGAATAATTGAATTTTAATAAAATAATGATAATTATTTTGACAGAAATGCGTTGGTTTCGTGGCCACGCGGAGGCACCGAGACTTTTGAGCCTGAGTCCTCTCCAAGCCGACGAAGACCTTGAAGGAGCATCCTACCACTTTCATGTTACGTCTCAGTACAGAGGTAAGTAACCGGAGAAATTGATGATTAATATGATCGAAGAAGAGTAGAAATGCAACGTGTAAGATAAGGATCACGAATTAAAAACTACTATTCAAATTGAAATCGAAATTGAACTTGAAATCGAAATCGAAATTGAAATTGATATTGAAATTATGAAAGACTTATCACTTATCAATTATAATAATTTCTAATGTATTGTATTCGTTGAATTATATGTTGTTGTTGACGCTTCGAAAATTAAACGAGAACTAAAAAACCTAAGCTAGCTTTTATTAGTTTGATCTTGCAAAAGGTCTTCCTTACAAATATTGTTTACATGTATTATCGGCATTGAAATATCTATACCAGTTGTGTTTACTTTCTTTCTTTCACTTCGTTACCTTTTTTTCTTTTAATTTTGGTTTGTTTTTGATTGTTTTTTTTTTCCTTTTATTATTTTCTCTGTCTCTTCCGTTTTTCTTGAATTCCTATTTGTTTACATCATTATTCGAGATAAATTTAATATTCAACGTTACACATAATATCTACCAAACATTCTTTCTTTTTTTTTTCATGTGTTAAAATTTAATTTATTTTTAAATTTCTTTATTCTTATACTTTAGTGATTCTCTTAAATCATTATAAATTTAATTATTTGTAATTGTAATATATCAATTTGTTTATTAATTATTTGCGAATCAAGAAAATAATTTATTGTAATATTTAATTACTTCAAATCTGTGTTATTATATTTATTATTGCCACTTTCCTCCTATTTATTATATTTAAAAAAGATTTTTTGGATCAGATCTTCCTGTAATTCGAATTAGTTGAAAATCAAGTTCAAGAATATTCCAAGTTAAGTCGAGTGAAATGGAAATACTTTAAAATAGTCTCTTTCTTTTCCGGAAATAATACTGGCGTGTAAAGTGTAGTCCATGCAAGGAAGATACTCGCTAGCCGGAAAATCGTAGCCCAGAAATCCTGCTCTAAGAGACTAGCAAGTATATGCATGAGCACGTGCAATATTATCATTTCAACTAATCGTTTTCATCCTGTAGTATCATCGCGCGTGTGTAACCGTAATATAACTTACCATAGTCTATGCAAATCTAATGGAAAATTTTAATATCAAGATCATGTTCTTCTTTCTTCGTCTTTTATATACTACATCATCATCATAATCATCGTTAAACATAAGGGATCATTGATTATACATATTAATTTTCATATAATAAATATAATAAACGTATTGAGAAATAAATCCAGATAATTGAACATAGAAACAAAATATTATAATAATTTAAAATTAAAGAATAAATAATTTGTTAGAGAATGCACAAGATATGTGAAAATAATGAAAATTAACGTTTTATAGATTATTTTCTATAGGAAGAAAATAAAAAATAAATGATATCGAAATAAAATTGTTCAAAAATTAAAAAAAAATTGTTTCTGATTGTTAACGCGATATATAAAACGGGTATAATTTTAACGATCGATTTATTATTGATTCGAGAAAGCACACGTGCGTTACAGGTCAGTTTTAAGATTAGAACCGAAGAGAGAAAGAGAGTAAACGACAAAAGCCGACTTCAAAGTCGAAAGAAGAGAAACGAAATAGCACCCTCGTCGACTACTTGCGTAATACCGTCTCGAGCATGGCTATGAATGCAACAGAGGGAATAATGCGAAAAGAATGGTACCAAAGGATGAGACTTTGCGGGTTCGTTGCAGCTGCAAGTGCAGCACCAGTTTCCATATTGCTACGACAGAGTTATAAAGATACGGGTGAATGTAGTAAAAGAGCTTCTTCCTATTGTAAATAATACGACCCAGTCTTGTGTATTACTCTTTGTTATATCGACTATAGGCAGAACTAAAAGTTCTTGACTTATTTTTACATATTAATTTCATTCTATAAACTTTATTTAATTTTATTATATTTTCTATGGAGTATAATTGTAATTAAATTTTGGCATTGAAAACTATTGAAAAAGTGTTTTTTGGTTCTACTTTGTATCTTAAATAATTTTGAAAAAAAGGTGTGTCATTTTACTTTAAAATAATAATAATTATTGTGAAAATTGAAATAACTCGTTAATGAGATATAAAAAAAAAGAAATTATTTAAATTTAGAAATATTAATGATCATTGTTATGATTAGGATTAAAAATATATACGAATTATAAATTAAGAATTTATTTCGATTGAATGAATGTTCTTCAACTGAAATTAAATTTAAAAAAAGGCACCTACGACGAAAAACCGCACGAATACGTTAGTCAACTGTTTCTCGTGAACTTTACCCATCATTGTGACGGTTTTTATTTCTTTTCTTTTCCTATTATGATAAAGACAACGACACAAAAACGTTAAGGCAACATTTATTTCCGTTCTATCAGCTTGCTTTGCTTGCATTTTTAAATTCCCCTTTTTTTGTCATCTATCAGAGTTAACGAAGCTATTGTTAGTACATTATTAAGATCATCAAGATAATACGAACGATCAAAAGATAATTTGTCAATCATTTTTGTAATCATTTATTTTAATGAAATAAAATAAAACATTGAAAATAATATAAATAATAATAATAATAATAATAAAGAAATTGTTGAAATCCTTTCAAAAGATATAAATTATTCTGACAATAAATGAAAATATAATTTCTAAATATATTTTTAGTGGTTCTTATCTTTCTCCGAGAATAATTTTAAATTAAGATATACATCCTCGAAAAATCGTCTTTATTATTATTTCGTTAACGTAGTTGAAAGAGAGTTACTCATACTGGATGTCCTGTTTCCTGCTCGTGTGATCCTGCACGTTCCCCACTTACTTTAAGTTCGAGTAATGTATAAGAAAAAGAGTCAGTTTCGCGGTGACTCTCGTTCAAAGTGGAAGTTATTTTTTAATTGTAGTATAAATTTTAATCGTCACAATGATAAACGTTTGGTTCGATGGTGGCACGAAAATGGACAAAAATTGTTCCAGAAGTTCCTTCAATTTCTACGTTTGGATAAAATGTAATTTGTCACGTTATTTAATTTATTTTATTATAAAAAGATAGATAGATAGAGAGAGAGAGAGAGAGAGAGAGAGAGAGAGAGAAAAAATACTATGCAATAAATTCCTTTCGTCGTTCACGTTCTAATGAACGTAATTTTTCATGTTTTAAATATCGTTCGATTAATTTTCATATTCAATTAGAAAATTCGTTAAGCCACACTTGCGGTGAATAATAAATAAAATAATTCTATTCGATATAAAAATGGATCTTTGTGTGCAAATTGTATTCGTGTTTCTTCCTCCAATTTTATAATAATTTTTATTTTTATTATTATTATTATTAAGTATCACGTATATAATAAGGAACTACCTCTCCTATACGAATTGCCTCCTGTAAAGAGAATTGCCTCATTAATAAACCGCAAACGTGGACTTGCTAGACAAAATTGATGGCCTCAAGTTAACTACGTCGTTTAATGGTCTCTAGAATCTCATTTTATTGGCACTTTACGACTACTTAAAAGAATTTTGTTGAAAATCTTCAAGATGATAAATATTCGTAAAACACTGTTATAGTAGAAAATAGTAGAGAAAGTAGAAGTTTGATTTCTTTGTTTAAAACGATCATCTTCGAATTTCATTGTCGCTTGTTATCTTTCCCGTATCTTCTTAATTAATTATATTTCTTCTACACGTGTGTTTAAAAGGTATATCTAATTTAATAACGATGATTATGTATGATTACGTAGAATAATGTTTTTGCAAATGAACATCAACACAAAATTGAAATTATTGTAAATAATTTAATTACAGACATGTCGCCAGTTAGATGGACACGTAGAAAATCATCGAGTTCAGATTCGGAGAGGAATTGTTACAACGTTCAAACGTCTCGCGTGACGACCGAGCGTACTCCAAATAAAAAAGAAAAGAAAAAGATACAAGAGGAAAGACGAAGGATTTGCGAGAAGAGACATCCATTGTTGGACCGAGTGAAAAATACCCGATTGACGTTTTTCAAGGACAGAGATACAGACGACGAAGACGAGGAAAACGAAGATAACGAGGATATTGAGGAGGATGAAGTTGTCGTCTCTGATAGAATGCAATTTAGATCTATGTACGAGTTAAGTCAACGCGGTTTAACGAGGAACGAGTTTCGAAGATCCGTTTGCGAAAATGATTTAAAGGATATCAGCGAAGAGGAAAGGATTCGTGCTAAGAGGAAACGTAGATCTAAATCGCAAAATAGGTTGTTAACGCAAAGAAAATCTCAACATCAAGAGGATCGTTATTCCTTTTTGCAAACCTCGACACCGGAAAGTTTGAAAGATTCGGTGTTGCCTAGGGAAACTTACAACGAAACTCCTGGATCAAGATTGTCTCGATGGAGGAAGAATAAAGAAAAAGATTTAACCGAAGAGGATAGAAATCAAATAGATCCTAACCAAACGGCAAGAGAAGGTTTCGATAGCATCACCCCGTCAAGTTGTCTTGCAGCAAAGTTTCGTGCAATGCAGGACAGATATTTGAAAAGTTCAACGAGCAAACTCATTGCTAAGATTTACAAAAAGGATAATAAAGAGTGTAAGGATGGTAAGGATAAGAGAAGATTACGTAGCTTTTCTTATGGTACTTTGCCAGGTCTCGAAGAATTAAGAACGAATCCTTTGTACGAGGATCAAGATCAGGACGACAATGATTCTGGAATATTGGATAACGACTCAGCTACTAGTTCACTACTCGATGATAGATGTAGCAGTGGAGCTTCTGGTTTGATGACAAGTCAATCTAGTACCAATGATTCACCCCCAAGATTACCACCGAGAAAACCTTCGAGTTCGATCATGGACGCTGATAGAACAGCTCGGTTCTTCTCTGGTTTAGATATACACTGTGTTAGAAGTGATCCTAAAACTTGTTCTAAAGATATCTTAAATTTTGACGATTCATCCGAATTGATAGAAGAATCTAAATCAGAAAATCCTAAATCATCCGAGTTACCTGTTATCCGAAGCAAAACTTATACAACTGAAACAATGGTAGTGAAATTGTTTAGGGATACACCCGATCAATGTTTAGGCATTTTCATAGCTAAGACTGCTGAGACTAGTCCCGGATATTTAGTAGCACACGTTGTACCAAATGGATTGGCTGATAGAGAAGGAACTTTGAAGATCGGTGATGAAATTTTAATAGTCAATGGTAGAAGACTTCGTGGATTGAGTATGGCAGAAGCTAGGAAAATTTTAGGTAATGGAAGTGGTCCAGGTGAAGTTGATATTATCGTATCCAGATATTCTGGGGTTGATCATCCTAAAAGACTTAAAGAAAGTAGCGTGGATTATGAAAACGTTAGCATAGAGAATGGTCATGGTGTTATAGTCGAAGATTCGCCTAAATCACATTTTAAAAAACATCAGAGTAAACATCACAGGGATCGTAAAAATGAATCTGCAAGATCAATCCTCATCTCGGATAAATCGAATTTGTCTGCGGATAACAATGGATCCGGGAATCAATTGCAAACGCAAAGTGTATCGAATTTTTGTACATTACCTCGAAGACCAAGGAGCACTGTTTCTACGTTCTTGACAGTTTTGTTCGAAAAAGGCCCGGGAAAGAAATCCTTGGGATTTACTATTGTTGGTGGAAAGGACAGTCCTAAAGGAAGCATCGGTAAATTTTTTTTCTTTTTCTTATCTACAAAATTTATCTACGAATCTCTTATACCCTTAGAAACATGGGCAGACGAGTAGATCAGAAAACCAAACAGACAGATAAACAGAAAAAGTTTTCTACTTTGTTAGTAACATTTATAATAATTTATGTAAAATTTCAAAACATTTTCTAAGCAGATCGAATTTATCTAATAAATATTTGGAAACATAACAGGATTCTTATTTGATATCTTTTTTATTCCGTTTTTATTTTTTTTCATCTTATCCGCATGTTTTTCAATAGCAAATTTTTTCAGAAATTTATTAATTTTTCTCAAAATGACCGATCGTTTATATTGTAGTCAAATCATCTTCGATTATGAATGTTAAATAATGTAATTAAATAAGTCGTTCGTACGTACCGTTAAATTGATCGTTGCTTTTATAATAAAACAAGATGATCGTTGATTATATTTTTGTTCTAATTTCGTTTATAGGCATCTTTATAAAATCGGTCCTACCAAGTGGTCAGGCCGCTGAAGATGGTCGTTTGCGTGCAGGTGACGAGATTTTAGCTGTCAACGGTCAGGTATGTCATGACTTGACACACCGTGAAGCCGTGCAATTATTTCGCCATATCAAAAGTGGACCGGTTGCGTTACATTTGTGCAGACGTATTAAAAATCGAGAAACACAGTGAGTGATGATAAAAGTTATTATTTTTTTTATCTTCTTTCTTATTTTTTTTTGTATAATAATAACATTTTCTTACTTTGTTTTATTCGTAATTTGTTTTCTATTGATAAACAATGTTTCAGCTTTAAGGTCAAATCTTTTGCGATGGATATATACAGAGTTGTTTTTTTCTTCCTTACGTAGTCGATATAATAACAATTATTGTTAATATCATCTATTAATTAATACTAATAATAAAAATAATAATAATAATAATAAAAAGTAATAATAATATAATCACTTTCGATTACATTGATTTTCTACAAATTTCAAAGTTTCTTTTTTCCTACTCTATCAATAATTTTTTCTTATTAAATCTACGCTCTTTTTTTATTTATTTTTTCTTAATCCTCACGTATACAGGTTTATATACATGTATATATATTATATCTACATATAATATATTTATAATTTATTATAACTATATTACCGGAAAAGTGGAAAATTCGGCATTGTTAGCAATTCCTAGGCCTTGCCCACAATACATGGTGTTTTTAGGCAATGTAGGAAACAGAAGAATTGTTACGTCCTTATCGGGCAACAGACACATAACACACACCCTGCCCCCAACACACACATAAAAGCGAGCATGGAGCGGGTTTTAGTGCGCGGGTTTTTGAGACAGTGCGCTATACTGTATTATGTATGCCAGATAAGATAACGATTCTTTTGTTTCCTTCGTTGCCTAAAAACGCCATGTATTGTGGGCAATGCCTAGGAATTGCTAACAATGCCTGCATTTCTCACTTTTTCGGTGACATATATATATATATATATATGTATATATATCATGTAAGATACAATATTTTTTATATATATATATATAAATGTATATGTCACGTTTATGCATACTACGAAACGTAAAGTTGTATTTAACTATTTTCTTGTAATTTGTATTATACGATACATTGTTTATTTTAATTAATTAATTTTATTTATATTATATTTGTTTTATAGATTAATAATAAATTTTTTAATTTATCACCTTCATGTTACAGAGCAACAAAGGCCAAATCATGCGCAGATCTTCTTCTCGTCGATACGTGAGGACAACTACGTGATAAGCTTTTTATTTATTTATCGATAAAGAAGAATAAAGATACACATATACATATAGAAAGAAAAAGAGAGAGATGAAGAAAGAGAGAAAGAAATATTACGAAGAAACAATGCAATTTGTACATAAATACACGTTACAGATCTTGCTTGTTATGTATATGTATATGTATATTTATATTATATATATATATATGTGTGTATGTGTGTGTGTTGTAAATTTGTGTAAAGATCAATATGGAAGTAAATTTATTATTTAATAATAATAATAATAGTAATAATATCCTCGCAAAAAGAGAAAAAAAAGACAGAAAGGGAGAGAGAGAGAGATGGTGTGTAACAATTAATTTATAATATATATATAAATATCATTATTATATTATTACCTGCCACTCCCCCTCTAAGAAAAGTTACATCGTCAAGCACCTTAAAAATACGTCCTTATTTTAATTTCTTCCTCTATTTTTTCTTTCTTGTATCGTCCTTTATAATGAAATGTAATTGAATTAAATTAAAATTTGATCTTCGATTTAAAGAAAAAAAATGTCGTTCAAATATTTCGATAAGTCGTTTTACATGACGCGTTGAATAATAAAAATAAAATATAATAATAATAATAGTTTACAAAGTATATAATAATGCCTATCATCATTATAATAACAATACTACCAATTGCTATCGTCATTATGATTAGAATAATAATAGAAATAATATTAAAATATTCATTGCTATAGTCATTATGGTCAACGACATAATAATAATACGCAAATAAAATTTTTCTTTTCGATTTGCCAATAGGGGCAACTCTGACGATAAATAAATTAATCTAAATGATCATATTTTTTCTACATATATAAATATATTGTTAGATGTAGAATATATGTAGAAAAAATTCGATGATACTTTTTCCGTGCTTTTACTACTTATGCTTCTGTGTGTGTTGTTTTTTGTTTTGTTTTTAACCCCCTTTCTCTCATTTCTTTTCGTGTGTTTCTTTTTTTGTTCGTGAAAGACTAGAATCCTAAAATATTCTTAAAGTTCGTTGCATGTCACAGGGGTTTTTTTTATTTCGCTTAGAATTTAAAATTTGAAAGAGCACTTCCGGTGGGCAGTTTTGTCATTGTGCTGTTAGCCTCCTTTGTTTTTTTTTGTTTATTTGTTTCTAGTACGGGGTTGATTTTAAGGTGCTTTTAGGATACCTAAAAATAATAAAAAGAAACGTTATTAGTACAAAATGAAGATTAATATAAAACAAAAAAAATTAATAAAAAATAAGATTATTGGAAAACATCAAAAATTGATTGGATTTATTTTTGTTACCTATATAATTCTTACCAAAAGATATTATTTCATCGTATTATTATTTTACCTGTGTCGTCTTGTAATTTCTAACTCGACCGGACCTTCCCTAACCGCTTTAAACAATTCGATGACTTCCTGATGCGTGTGTCCTTTCAAAATCTTCCCATTCAAACTGACGATTTCGTCGCCTAAGAAACACGATATCAAAAATGTCATTAATTCTTAAATAAATAAATGATATAAAATAAAAGTAAGAGAGAAAAAAAATTCGAAAGATTTTAACCGTTAGATTAATTGTTAGCAATCAACGTTTAATTACCTAGTGAAAAGCTTTCTCTCGTTCTCCTTATGTTAGAAAGAACAAAGATAAAAAAAAAAACCGTGTTTAATAGCAATCACCGTAATTATCTCGGTCATAAAATAATGTGAAAAACATATAAGCACTATAAAGATTAAATGAAATAGATCGAGATCATATATCTATAATCTATTTCTAAATGTTAAAATATACATTCAACGTAGATCAGATCATATTTAAACTCTTGTGAGTAATAAGAAAGAAAGAAAAATAAAGAAAAAAAAAAAAAGAAAAATTATTTTCTATGGATGTTTCTTTTTCTAAGAAGAATAAACCATTGCGGTGTAATTTTATGTAACCACCTGTCTTTCAGACCACGAAGAGAGTAGTATATTGAACGTATTGCTTGGTAGTATTATAAGATAGATAGAAAGAGAGCGAAAGATAGAAAGAGGTGGGGCAGAAGGAGAGAAAGAAAAACAGAACCCCTTTACTTATGCAACCGAGTCGACCACGGAACCGTTATACAAGCATACGCTAAGGGGAGGTGGGGGCCGAAAGCAGAGGGTTTTTAGAAAGAAAAAGCAAGAGGAAACCACCATGGCAGTGGTTTGCTCGTAAAAGATCAACCAACCAACAACGTAAGGAAAAGGATATCGGTTGAAACTCGAAACGTATTGCGTGAAGCCTAGCTACTACCTAACATCTACACCTAACGTCTTTTCCTACCGTCTTCCACCTTCTTCTTCTAGTTAAGTTACACAAAAATTTGATTTTACTCTTTTGCTCGAGGAAATACTAGCTTGTTAAGAATTAGATACTATAGAAAGATAGACAGATAAAAAGAGGGAAAGAAAGGAAGGGAGAGAGAGAGAGATAGACTAAGTTACTTGCAAGTATACTAAGAGATAGTCTTCCCGCGATTAGGATTAATCACATTGGTACATTTTCTATTGAATATGTCTGACACGTTAATCGTAACTAATTGCTTACGGAAGCATTAACTACTTTTTATATAGCCATTTACTTTACGACTCTCTAACGAGCCTGATCTAGGCTGGAATTATGACGCTCGGTATAATTCTTTGAACTATGAAGTCCCTGTGGGGAATCGTTAAAATCTTCGAGGAAAATAAATCAAACGATTGAAAATTCTAGCTTGATCTTTTTCTTCAAGAGTTGCACGTCGTCGTTGCAAGAGTCAACGGAAGAAATGAGATAGAGAGATAAAGAAAAAGAAAGAAAGGTTACTGTTTAAAGATTCACAAGACGTCAGGTGTCGGATTAAAGATTCGACGTGTGTCCGGACTCGTCGTTCCTTCGAATACTCATCGAAGGAAAAAAGTACGTGCTAGTCAATACGAAAGGTTCAGTTATTTATCTGTGTGTGTGTGTGTGTGTGTGTGTGTAAAAATGCGAGTATGCGTATGTATACCTTGAAACAACGACTTGGATACGTCGGCTTGTCCACCTGGAAAGACACGTCTGACGAAAATGCCCATTTCACCCCTCGGACTGTCTCTCCCACCGACAACGCTAAATCCTAAACTGGGCTTTCCATAACCTTTTTCAAACTTGGCTACATGTTTCGTCAGATAGTGTTGGGATTCGGTGTTAGCCTCGAAACCATTCTCCGAGTCCTTTCGATGATTCTTCGACAGGCAGGAGAGCGGTAAAAAGTCAGGTCGTTTTCCGCTGGATCGTGTAACGTCATCATTGACCTTACTATCCTTTGTTAAATTTTCCTTCGATTTGTCGTCGATCAACGACATGTTAGAAAGATTTTTCGCATTTTCTAAATACTCGTATTCCCCAGGTAGAGCATTTGACGAAGAAGAGGAAGATGAGGTTGGTGTTGGTGGCGCGACGTAAACCTGAGGCACCGTTTCCTCGTAAGATGTCATCAATCTTATCTTATTTCCTGTAAACGATCTAAGAAACTCTTGGACCTCTTCGAGACTCTCTAGAGTTCGTAATTCTTTTCCTTCTACTTCGACTATCTCGTCGCCGAGTCTTAGCCTACCGTCCCTACAATAAAAGATAATATAACGATTAAATGAGATGAGAAACGAGATGATGGATGATCGATAATATAAATCGATAAGAGAAAGAGATAAATGACCAATCGATATTACCTATGAGCTATTCCATCGCTTTCTAACTGCACGACGATATAACGGATCTCTCCTAGTCGTTGCTGTGCCAATCTTATGCCTAAACTCTCTTTAGGATCTCTCTTATGAAGTTGAACTATACGACAACGTCTAATCCTCTTTGGTGGTTGTATGATATCGCTGAGGAAACGGGTCTTATCTTGTTGCAATCTTATCCGATGTGGTGACACATCGATCGATTTCGTTACGTTGGTATTACCCAGTCCACTTGAATTATCCGTACAAATAGGAAAATGTGAATTGGCATCGTCGAACGAAGTTTGATGAATACTCGGTAACAATCTTCCTGAGGTACTCTGATGCCATCTCAAACCGTCAATAACGTCCCCAATTTCTGACGAATCAATCCTCGTCTCATTGTTCGTACCCTTCCTTAATTCTTTTTCTTCTTGATCCTGACACTCGCTAGGTGTTGAACTTCTCATTGGTTTCTCCAATTCGGAATCAATGACGCTACTGGTATCCGAACTATCTGTGCACTTCAAACTCAAAGCTTCGTTTTCCGATGCAGCTGCCGATTCACCCCTAGGACCGTCGCTGTCGTAACCAGATTCGTTCGAACTTACGTAATGAGAGGATAACCTTTGTTCACCACTCGGTGCAGAATTTCTACGATCGTTTCTCAAAGTAGCTTTAACATCGAGCTCTACGTTCAACGAAGATGTTTCCGAAAATCTAGATTCCACTGTCTTGACGTCCAATCTATCATGATTGATCTCAGTTTGTTGATAAACAGATGGATTTCGTCGTACTAGTGACGTTAGATTAACATTATCATACGCATTGTAACGCGCTGAATCTTCCGAATGAAACGTGTCCTCGATACGCTCGAGCTCGCTTGGATTCAGACTATACCTTTCAGATTTTTTTCTAAACTCAACGTAAGAATTTCTGCCAGTTTTAACGTTTTCCTGATATCTAGGAACGTTACAACGACTCAAATTACTATTTCTAGATCGCTTACGTCCCAACGTTGTCGTACCGACATAAGAATCTTCGATTTTCAACGCCGGAAAATGTTCCTCCGATGCTGTTTTGAACAATCTCTCGTCTTTTGATACAAACGATCCATGACGTTCCTCCGGTAACACGGATAACTTCGATCTTAAAAATGCATAAGGAAAATTTGATTTCTTAGCTTCTTTGAAATCGCAACTACTACTTTTTCTCATTGCCGATTCCATTCTAGATCGGCCAAAATCGCAAGGTTTGAAGTTTCTAGTTGACGGGCTTCCGGATGGACTAGCCGATAAGCTGCCAGTTGGACTAGTAGAAAGACTTCCTGATTGACAAATGGACGGTGATACGTTGTCAATTGGATCGTCGAAAACGTCGTCGTTTCGTCGACCAGCTAAATCATCGCAGGACACCGTTTTATCCTTTCGTGCTGAAATTCTTAAATCGATTCCTTCAGATGGATCATCTCCTTTCACGTAAGTCGGACTAGTATTCAATTGACTCGTACTACAACTTCTAAAAAGATTTTCTTTCTCCGATGTTTTAGATCCAATTTCGACGTTTTGCGAACGTCTGTTCATTCTCGTTGAATTTAACATCCCGGTCGAACCCATTCGAATAAAAAATGATTTAAATGGCGACGGTGATCTTTGAGAATTTCCTGCCAACCTTTTTGGATCCAACTTTGGATCTGTTTTTTGTGATAACGTTGTCTTATTCCCTGCAGGATTTAAACTAGCATTGTTGTTATTGTTGTTACTGGATTCGTTGTTGTTGTTGTTGTTACTATTTGCATCGGATCTTTCTAAAGAACAAATAGTTTCACGGGAACCAGCCCTACGAAAGGAATCTATCTTTTTGCTCATCCTCCGGCCCCAGACTCCTAAACTTGACCCTGGAAATAATAAAAAAAAAAGAATTCATAGTTAATGAATGGATAATATATTTATTGTTAAATGTATTCATATTTTTTTTATATAGAAATAAATGATATATTCGAGTAGTATATGGTTGAAGACAGTAATGTGTATAAGTTAAATTTGATTAACGTCATGAAAGGAGAAGGAAGTTAAAGGAAAGAGACTTGAATGGCATTGGACCACCTTCGTACGACGAAAAACCACCCGGTATTTGAGTTCACGCTCGACATATGGTCGTCCCCTTCAGGAAATACCATTGAATGCAACAAACGAGTCGTGCATTTTCAGGTTTAAGATTTATTAACTCAATTCTCTAATAGATTTTTACCGAATATTATTGTGTATAAGTAATAGCGTAAATTTGTATCAATCTAACTCGAAGATGTAAAAGATGTACAAGAGTATTACATATATGTATTTATGTATTATTCGTGAACATGTTCATACATGAAGAGTGTATAGTAAACGTTATACCATTCAATCCTTTATTGCACCAGCATACGTACGCATGTAAATGCGGTTCATTAAAGGCAAGTATTTCCTGAAGAAATGATGCATTGTATTGCAACAACATATGGTGTCTTGCCCTACCCTGGCTTAACCATGATCATCAGAGATGCACTTTGCGATCCTGACATCGGTCAATGTCGTGATCTAACGTTCTGATCAAAACTAATCCTTAAATGGCAATAATAAAATTTATACCTGCATACCCAACAGCAATATTCGTTACCAAAATTCTAACACTAATATAAAACAAAATATATAGTCAACAATAATAATTATAATAAAAAAATAATGAAGTGTTGTTAAATAAATATTTTTATTATAAATTTTATTTAAAATAAATAAATCAATATAATAATTAAATCGTAACGGTTAAATCTCCAATTAAAATTACATCCATCCCTTAGGATTAAATAATAGGTATACCATATAAACCTCCCCCCCAATCTCTCTCTCAAAAAAAAAAAAGATAAAATAAAATATTTGAAAAAAGGAGAGGAGAACGATTTGAAATGAAAACCGAAGAGTGGTGAAAATTCCCGTTTAGGTGATGTTAAAGAAAAATAAAAGAGGGAGTGGGAGGAAGGAGGTGGAGAGGTCGATGGATACCGGGACAGCAACGGGCCACCTCAACGGACGAAAAACCACCCGGCATCCGCATTCGAGCTCGACATATGGTCGCCCCCAGAATAAGAAAAAGATAAAAAGATAGAAAGGGAGAAAGAGAGAGAGAGAGAGAGAGAGATGGAAGAAGTTGAACGAGAATCGGAGCCAAGTCCATCGTCGAAAGGACGGCTGCTGGTTCCGCGTATTTTGCGACTACTTTTTCGAGGTGTCAGCCCGGTTAACGGGGCCGTGCTACCATCGAGCCATTCGATCCTCTACGAACAGCCAAGACGATTGTCAGGCTGCTCAGGTATCGGGTACACGTGTTTTGCGATAACGCACGCCGCGGTACACGAAGAGAAACGGTCTGTTGACTCGAAACGCGTTATAGCCTCGTTAACGGCCAGACACGTACATACATATGTATAAATTTATATGTCTATGTGTGTATATGATACCCACCCTTACCAATACTGCACTCCTAAATACTCTCTTTTTTCATCTTTACGTCAATTTTATTCTAATTATTATTTGACGTAAGAGGAAGTTTTAATTGTTGGTCATGTTTTTGGTTTTAGTGAATTAGTCTGATATGTTTTATGCGTATGCAATAGGTGCCTTTACTAACGTTGCATCGTTCAATTATGCTTTAGATATTTGTGTCAATTTAATTTAATTTTATATTGCAGAGAGGAAGTTTAATCGTTGGTTATCTTTTAGATTTTTATAAAGTTCGTTGAATTTGGATTTTAGTGAATTAGTTGAGGCGTAGTTTAATTGTTTGACTGATTGATTGATTAAGTGAGTGATCAAAGTACTTTGATTATTTAAATGATCAATTTAAATAATTTTATTTGGTTATTATTATTATGGTTACAAAATAATACTTGTTGTTAAATAATTCAATTTCTATTCCATCACATTTTTGAATCACTTATCACACTATTGTCCTAGTCCACAAAGGTGAGAACAAATAGAATAGTAACGACTTGACTCGATGCTCGCAAGGAACTGTTTTCAACGAGAACAACCTAACAGAGGAAGCAACGCGTTATAATCCGCAATGTAATTCCGAAAGGAAGTGTCCGTGACCGTGTCGCAACTGTGCTTGTTTCCGAATCGACTCCTGTTGGTGTGAAAAACCTTTTTGCAAACAAATTCGATCTACCGAAAATTTATTCACTCAAAATTCATTGTTTAAATATTACATTTCTTTTCTTAAAATATTTGTGCATAACATTTCAATTTTTCGTTTATATTAATACGAATATTCATAATTATTATCTTTGACGATTGTAAAATATTTAGATGAAGGTGAAATATTTCAACGATTTAATTATAATATTATTTTTATAATTTTTGTCGGCACAAAAACTAATAATGCAAACATTTATTCGCATTTAAAGTAGAGCCAAGTCAAGTTGACTACTTTCTACCAGTACTATTGTTGTACACCTTTCCGCAGAAAAGTAACGGCAATGCGGTTAGAGATGCGGATAGCATGAAACACGATGATAACTATCATAAGAAGTACAATACTGTACTGTATATACGTTTAGTAGTTTGTAACGTAATAACATACACAAATTAATATCTAAAATTTTTCGAATTTTTGTACGAAAATCACTTTCAATTTTTTTCTTTCTCTACAATTTCTTTAGAATTTAAAAAAAAAAAGAAACACGCATATACCTGTGTGTGGGAGTACGCGTGTGTGTGTTAAGTATGTGAGTTTCTTGTTCTAACGAGGCACGAGTCAAGAAACAAGCAGACGGTTGATTAGTGAAAGGATGCGATATTTCGAGATTAGCAAGTGTTCGAACCTAAGTGCTGATCGTTCTTTTTTAAAAATAGCATTAAAAAGACAAAGAAGAAAATCTCAAAGAATATTTGACCTATATAGGTCAACAAGTCGAATCTGATGATTTTAACATGACAGAGTACAAGGAAATCACCGGACCATAATATATGTCGTAGTTCCAAGTAATTAGACTCGCTAACATTTTTCTTTCTTTCTTCAAAGAAAAAAAAACTTTGTACGATTTCCCGTTTGAAAAATATTTTTTGCATTCCTAATAAGCTGAATATTTAATTTAAAAAAATTTACATGTATATATTGAATGCAAAAAAATTATTTATGATTAATTTATTAAATAATTAAAAATAATTTTTCAACGCAAACAATAATTAATGTGATCAACATTAAAATATCAAATAAAAATATTATTTTATATATGTAATAATACATTAAAAACTAATTATTCATATCTAAATAATAAAAATAAAATTAAATACAATTAAATCCTTAAGAAAGTCGACTTGTAGAAATAATCAAACGACAAATGGTAGGAAAAAAAATGTCCACGAAAATAATCCAGATCTCAAGTTCCATCCTTTTTAAGACCTCCTCCTCCTTTTCCTCTTCCATTTCCTCTTTAAAAAGAATTAACGATCGTTATACGAAATAATCGTCAGTTCGCGAACTCCGCGAGTTTGAAGTTGGATAAAGGAATGCATGGTATTTAAGTGTAAAAATCAATTTCGTCTTTTCAGTCCCTTTTTCTCTTTTATTCTTTTTCTTCACTATACAGGGGCGTCGTGTGTTGCTTGTGGTGTCCTGGTTCGTCGGGCAAGTTCGGTTCGTCGAACGTGCAGTACATTAACGATTTATCGATTTAGTAAACGACGAACTTTTCACTCCTCTCTCAAAAAACATAGGGGTACAGCATACGTACTTACGTATATGTGTAACCGTAAACTCAACAGAAAGAGAAACAGAAAGAAAAAGAAAAAGGAGAAAGAGAAGACTATACTGTTGCTGTTAACTGTACTCTTTACAAGCCCGTTATCGTCGATCACTATACAAATCGAAAATAGTGATGAATATATTAGCGATAACGATCCCTTTTTTATTTTATGCTTTTTTTCATCTTAATAATCGCACGTCGTATCATATTAAATACATACTATTACAACTACTACTACTACTGATTCTGCTGTTACTACTTATCAATTAAGGATGAAAAACAGGAATAATTATCAACGTAATAATGAGACGAATCACGTTTTTCTTCCAACTATAACGCGATACACTATAGTTAGTTAGTTAACTTCGATTATTATTACTAAAGAAAATATATGAAATTTAAAGAAATAAACTGACGGATATAAAATACGGAAAAAATGACGGAATAAATTATTGACTAATTTTAAAATGTGATTTTAACTTGACGTTTATTCATACACGCGATAGGATATAAATACTTTTCCTTACAAATGATCAAGCCATATTACCTACTAACAAGGAAGACAGTAATTAACTACTTCGAATTTCATTGGTTGGTATTAAACGTCAATTATCGATGCGCGCTGACCCATTTCTTTAACGGTAAAAGCTAGACGGGAAAGTTACGTATCAGCGATTTCGACTGAAAATTTCTATCGAAATTATTTTCAACGGTTTACGATTAGAAATTTTGTTTGATTGTTGGTTTTTAATAAAAGAGAAGTTTTTTTCTTTTTCATTTGTTAGGATCAGTTAATTATTCCTACATGTAATTTTATTCTGAAAAAAAAACAAACCGAAGAGATTTGTTGTATTTATTATTATTTTATTTTCCGAATGAACATGTGTCAATTAAAACGTACGTATTCTAATAATTAAATTAATTATTATTAGTATATAAAAAAAAATTATAAATTTATTTCACATATATATATTTAGTTAATATATAATAATATATTTTATTCTCTCTCTTTTGAATTATGAATGAGATAAATTGTTATATTACGTGTCACAGAAATTTGTTACACTAATAATTTATTTGTTTCTGAACGATTTAAATAAAAATAATTTAACTTATATGAACTACTTGAATGAACATGTACCCTATGATATATAAACTTTCTAATAATTAATTCAATTACTATTATTATTTATACGATTATTTCTTTTTTCCATTATTATTATTACCCATTTATATTTGTCAATATTATTTAGTAGTGTAAGGATTTTGTTGTTGAACGATTGTACACAGAATGGATTCCGTAAATTTGTAAAAGAGAGGAATAATAAAGATAATATTATTTAATTATTTAATTAATATATTATTTAAATTCATTCTTTAAAAAAAGAAAATGGTGTATGAAAGATTGAACGAGATAATGTGTCGTGAGTAAAAGTATAGGAAAAAAGTAACGTATGAAAGTCTATACGAGAATAAAGCACGCGATTAGAAAGAGTAACTATGATATAAAATAAGAATAAAAATAATAAGATGAATAAAAATAAGAAGAGAGGAATAAGAACGAGTCTAACGAGGTGTGACACTTCTCTTCTCGTGATGCGACAGGAGGACATATCGTGACGACATAATCGTGTGACTAATTGAAGACCGGTCTTAAAGTGCGTCTTTCGAATATCTTCAAAAAGAATTAATTAACGGCCCTGGTAGGTTCCCCGAGGTCGTTCTCCATGCCGGTTTTCTAAAGCCTTTAATAAGGTTGCCCTTTCTTCAGGGGGGCAGGGAGGAGGGTAGGGGAGAAGCACAAAAAATAAAGAAACGAAATGAAGTAAAAAAAGAAATAAAATAAAAAAAAAGAAATATTGAAGCATGCTGTGCAGGTGCAAACTACGACATCTAAAACGTATTTTATTCTTTTTCTTCTTCTTCTTCTCTGTTTTATTCGTCTCACCTATTTCGTATATTCAATTGATTTCTTGTTTCATATATATAGTTTGGATTTGAATTGAAATTAAATTCACGAAGATTCGTATATTTGTTAATTCGATGATGTTAGATATTATCGGAAGTAAAATAATGATTTGTGAAAGTTCAAAGGAAACGTTTTGTCTACCCGCTGCACGATCTTTGATGAAGATAATAAGAATAATTAAAAGACATGTGCTTGAGGAAAGACATAACCCTTTGGTACAGGTGGCTAACCGCGCGTTTATTTTCACCTCGCAATACCTAAATGTTCATGACTGTTCGAAGGAGGGAGAGCGGAACGAGGGAGTCGCATGCAAAAATATCTTACGAAATTTCAGTAAGAGCAAAATTGAAATGAAAATAATAAATTTCTTTGTAAAAAATAAAAAACTACAGTATTCTATTTCCGTAAGTAAACAAAAAAAAATTATTAACAAATTAAACCTTGTCAATTTGAAAAAATTTCGTTCAAATTCACGTTGGATCGTCAATAATTTGAAATTATGTTTTGTTTGCAATTTTTATCGAGGTGCATAAAAATAGAAATAAAAATAAAAGGAAATATGCGTAGAGAATCTTTTCTTTTTTCTTTCTCTTTTCTTTTATTTTTTTTCTTCATTCGTGGTTTTCCATCGTTGCTCTTAATCTCGTGTTATAGTGATCGAAGAAGCGGAACCAGTGGTCGTAGATAAGAATGCGGCGCATATAGGCGTCTTGTATCACGATGCAACGGTTGCGCAATTTGTGAATTATCATGGCGTAACCGCACGATGGAAGGTGGAACGTTCAAGGTTCGTCGAGTAGTAACTCGTACGTTCGAACTTATATGCTGTCTATGTATGGAACTCTATGTATGTATTATGAATGACCAATCGAATTTATTACCTACTTAAATTGTTAGAAAAAAATAAAAAAAAAAATAAAAAAAATAAAAGAGAAAAAGAAAAAAGCAAATTCCCATAAAAAGTCTCGCGAGTAAAAATAAAAATAATAACCTGCCTTGAAATTTACGTGCTCTATAAAAATACTTATAAATATAAATAAAAAAAAAAAGAAATAAAGTAAAATACAAAAAAAAGAATGGAAAAAAATTTCATACAAATTATAAAAATGTCACAACCCTTGGATCATTAGAGACAAAAAAAGGATTAATATTAATAAATTATTTAATGATGCAAAAAATTGAGTCACTGGGAATAAAAAATCTGGAAAAGAAGTGAAATTTCACGTACCTCGTTGTTTTTCGGGTTCATGTTCGACGATGAACGCTGGTACAGCAGTGACCATTTGATAATCTGTCTGATAGTCAGTAGGGTAATCAACCTCACTGACCTCCTGTTCTTCGTCTTGTTTGGAAGCAAGTAACGCTTGCATTGCTGTAGCATCGCCGCAACTTCTTCTACTATATTTCGTCCTGGAAATCCTAAGTAAAGCAGCAGGAATCAATCCTTCCGAATTGTCACGAGTAACTGGAATCGAACTGACGCCCGCTTGTGTCTGCGATTCTTCTAAATTAGGATTCTTTGGTCCGAAACTAAGACCGACGTCATCGGCACTGTGACGCCTTGATTTCGATAATCGTTTGAACATCGCTCTTCCTGAAAAAAATAAAAAAACAAATGCAACGCAATTATTATATGCTGAGATGATTGATAATTTAAAAAATATAAAAACCAATATTTACGTAAGTAGTACATACGTATGAAATATAACTCTTCTAGTTTTATTTTCTTTTTGTGCTAATGGACTATATTTTCTATTGTTTTTGCTATAAATATTTTTATTACAGTTTCATTAGCACATGCAACTAATCGTAGAATCTTCTATAAAGTTTATCATAAGCGTTAACTAGTTATTCTATGGAACAGAATATGCTCTTTTAACAATGAACAAATGAGCAAATAGAGGATTTTAGGATTTTTCGTTTGTATTACAACAGGATGCTGCTGCTGTACCTAAGTAACGAAGTAACGTTTAAAAAAAAATACAAAATAAAAAGAAACGAAACCTTCTTCGAAACAGTTGAGGTCTATTGTCTATCAAACAATAGCCAATTGTGTGAATATCGTAAATAAAAATTCATAAGATCGATGAAGATATATTTTCGAACTATGAATTGGCACGAAAACAAAGATCATTTTTTCAAGGATTTTAATTAAAGTAATTGAATTTTCTATTCTCAATCTAAAAAATAATTTAAGATAATTTCAAAACAAAACAAGATACAGTTTTACTAATGAGATATCTGTCATATAAAAATCCTTCTAATAAAAGAAAGAATTAATTTGGAACGATTAAATGATGAAAAAAAAAAATAATTTTAACGAGAATTTCGAAGGACACCAACACTTGATGGTTCCACTGACGATCGTTGGAATAAGCAAGGATAAACCTATCGAAACCTTTTGAAAAGATAGAGTAGGGGTAAATCATAGTAAGAAACTAAAAATAATTGGCCGTTAAAGCCGTTAAAGGATCCACGGTCTTTTTTTCGTGTAACCATAAATTGTCTCTAATACACATATATACACGTATACGCGTATAAAATAATTCATAAAACGTGACTTACACGTTTACAAAGTAGAAAAAAGAAATATAGAGGAAGAGAAAGTGAGAGAGATGGAGAGAAAAAGATGTGATATACAATATATATAATACGAGATGATGTTTGATATAAACACATACAAATATACGTTTATCCATGCAATACTTTACTGCAATAGCAAAGAATAGTCAAAAAGAAAGAGTGAAAGAAAGATGGAGATAGAAGATGGTTAATAACGTTCCACGAGGTCGCGCTCGACAAAACATAGCGCGTAACAGTGGCATTATAACGATCTCAGTTGCGAGAATATTATTTTCGAATGGCATCGACCAACGTATAGAGCAATTAACTTCTCTTACGTTCGCTAAGAACGAAGGTCACTTCTCCCTCTCTCTCTCTCTCTCTCTCTCTCTCTCCCTCTCTCTCTCTCTCTCTCTATCTCTCTTTTTCGATATTTATTTATTTATTTATTTATTTTCTTCATTCAAGGCTATTCAACTTTACAAGCTACCTTCGAAGAACGACAACGACGAAGAAGAAGAAGAAGAAGAATAAGACGAAGACGACGACGACGATGATGATGATGATGATGACGCTGTTCCTGGTGATGCTGTGCTCTGCTTCGATACTTCCAATGTATATACATACGTGTATATATATGTATAAATATGTGTATATATATGTATAAATATGTGTATGTATACGCACTGTGCGTAAGAGAAAGAAAGATAGCAATTACTTACGCACATAGGGATCTCTTTTCAACTTTCCCGATTACGTTGACGATCTTATAATTCACTTTTTTTACCTCTCATTTCTTTATTTGTTTCTATATTTTATTTTATTTTTCGTTTTTTGAAAAATCGTACGTCAAAAAAAGAGAGGGAGAGAAAGTTGAACGATTTCTGTCGCTTTTATCTTCTCGCAACGTTGCTCGTTTCTCGACTCGGTCGATTAGCTCTACCAAACCGAGAGAGAGAGAACCTGGAAAAGAAACCCTTCTGCATTTTCTTTTATTTTTCTCTTTACTTGCATACTCGTTCTACTTTACCCTTGAACAACATCCCTACGAGAAAGAGAGAGAAAGAGTAACGTAAGACGAGGGTAGGAGAGGTAAAGGAGAAAAGACCGCCGTGATTTTCTTAATTCGTACGAGTCAGTAAGCAAAGGATTTATGTCGGAACGAGTTAGAGAGCTAACGTTATCGTATTGGAATAGTCCACTCTTCTTCTCTCGATCTCAATTCCTATCTTTTCTCGATCCTTGATTTTCCTCTGATAGTATCCGACGATTTATTCCAAAGAAACTTGTGTATGCTTTTCTCTTTTTCTTCTGTTTTTTTTCTTCCTTCCTTCTCATCTTTTATTTTCCCTTTTCACTGTTTGTTTGCGAATTGATCTTTGCTTTTTTTCTTTTTCCTTTTTTTCTCCCGAAGAAAACGATGTTCATCTTTTTGTATAATTCATTCGTAATGTTATTATTGTTCGTCCACGTTTTATTATTCATCTATATTTATCTTCTTGCAATTATCTTATAGATAGGATTAATTTGAAAATTAAATGTATCAGAATCCTTCGATTTTCGTTATTTTTTTTCTTCTTTTTGATTTATTTCTTTATTTCGTAATCACTTTCTATCTCTTAATTGCTTTTACGAGAACTTGATGGAAAATTACAAACAAATAACATTGAGAACGAATAATTTTTTCATAATTATCTTTAGAGAAAAGTTTTATGTTAATTACAAGTATAATATTGCTAATAATGGTAATGTTATAAAAATCAATTAAATACTTTTACAAATAATAACTTCCTCTCGTTTCAATCATAAATCAGTTTATAGCAATTATTTGTATAATTAATAAATTTATTTAAACAGCGTTTTTTATTATATAATTTCATATTACAATTTATTAATTTATATTTCAAAAATATAAATAATTATCGAACTAATTTACCTATTAGTTAATTCGAGTAATAACTTCGATAAATTATCAATTTGTTTTTCCATATTCGATCCCAAATATAAAACTACTCGACAAATCGTAATGGAGAAAAGTTTTAAATCACGTCTCAACTGTCTTTTATTAAAACGTTAAATGATTTGAAATAACGAGAAAACCTTTAAATTACCAAATTCAATTAAAATTTCCAAACAATCTGCCTACCAATATAACCAATAATTAATATAATAAAAACTAATAAATCATTAAACGTTATTCGAATGTAAAAAAGATTGACGATAGGTACGAGTTTTAGTGATTTGTTCCTTCACTTTTCTTTTTCTTCACACTCATCATCATCATCATCATCATCGTCATTATCATCATCGTCATCATCATCATCGTCATCATCATCATCGTCATCATCATCATCGTCATCATCATCATCATCATCATCATCGTCGTCGTCGTCGTCGTCGTCGTCGTCGTCGTTGTCGTCGTCGTTGTCGTTGTCGTCATCCTGGTTGTTGAGAAATTACCAGTGCGAGATTTCGAGCCGTCGATTTCGCGCCTGCTACTTCGTTCTCGATGTTGCGATCACGATATATATTTCGAAGTTACCGAACGACGTACGAGAGAATACAAGAAGAGAAACTTACACGTAAAAACTCACGCAGACATATAGAAACACACACAAACATATACATGTATATATATATATGTAAATATATGTATATATTTGGTTTTGGAAGGGCCGACAGGTGGTTTCCGTGCGAATTAACGAGTCTCGACGATTATCTTTCATACACACTTTTCGAGCCTAACAGCAACGAGCAGGAGACGTCTCCGAGACGTTTAATTGGCGGCTTGCTCCTGAACTCACTCGTGAAAGATAAAAAGAGAGAAGGAGAGTTTGAATCTGTCGAAATATTTTTGGAATTGAAACAAAACAAAATAGAAGAAGAAGAAACTTTGATACTTCGAGGGATGAAAAATAAAATGATCGATTGTTCCACCGGGTTTACTATTTAAAGAATAACTACCTCTTTTTATTTACCTTCCTTCTCTCGTCTTTTCTTTTTCATCATTTTTCATTTTCTCTACAATTTATATATAACCCTTGTATTATTAATTTTGTATTATTTATTTAATAAATAATTTGATAGAGATAGAAGTATCTATTAATTTTCTCTATCATGTTCGAGTCATTTAAATATCATTTTTCACGATATTATATCAATACGTGAGATAGATTTTTAAGAACTGATTTCAACGAAAAGTGATATATGAAGAAAACATTGAGAAAAAAAAATCAATATGTTTTAAAAGTATTCATTGGACATCTAGTTTATTTTATTTGATTTTTTTCTAATTTTATCTAGATAATAGAATCGTAACTTTGCATAGAGAGAGAGAAAGAGAAAAGTATCGTTTCGTTCTTCCGTGTCGTTTGATACGAGAATGAAATAACAAGAGAGAGAAAGAGAGACGGAGTAAGATACACATGCATACATATACATATACAAAGAAGAAGTTCTTGCTTTCTTAAGCACGGATACATTTATCTTGCTGCTGTGATCGGATGAACGAGTCTGATCGAGACTCCAGTTTCATTTATATTGACTTTTGCTACACTCCCTTTTATTACTTCATTTTTTATTGTATATTTTTATTTTTTTTTGTTCCTTTTTTTTACGAACGGAAAGAAGAAGTAAAAGATACCCGTACGAGTTTTTGATTAAGAAAGTTTCCGGGATAATTAGCTCGGCGTTAACCATAATCGTAGGTGATCTAATTTGCGTTCAGAACTTCTTCTTCTTCTTTTTCTATTTCTTCTTCTTTCTTTGATTTATCTCCACGAACCAAGTAATCTTATGGTTTAGCTACTGTAGATTCATTCTATCTCATCTGAAGTATACTTGTGTTATTTGCTCTCATCGAGAAAAAACTAATGATCCTAAGTTCTGAGATATAGAAAGGATTGTGAGGAAAAGATTAGTAAGGGTTTTTCTTTCCTTTTCTTGAAAGAAAATTTATTCACATTTCTCTCTTTTTTTTTTTATTTTCGTCTTTTCCTCTGGTAATAATTATAATTTTTGCTCGGTTATTAAAATGAATATTACAAATGAATAATTATTAATTTCACCATTATCACCACTTTGCATTTCGATCGTTTACATTTAAATAACATTTTATTACTTATTCACGAGATCTGAATTTTTCTTTTTTGAGGAATAATTTAATTAAATCATTAATTATATATATAAATAACTATCATACGTAACCATTTAAATGGACATTTAAATCCGCGCGCGCGCGATTAAATGGAGAAATAATAATTTTATTAAATTATACTTCAATTAATTATAAGTCAAATACGAATTTTAAATTTCATGTAAAATCTTTATACATCGATAAATTGTCCCGTTCTAATGAGTTAAGGATACATTATATATATATTTAGAAAAATCTTTAAAGATCCGTGAGAAAGATCTAAATCCATTGGATGGATCCCTCTCCTTTCTGATCTTTTTCACCCGATCGATATACATATATCGTTCGAATCGAGACACTGAAAGTCTTCGAAGAATGTAGGTCATATCGATTTGGTATTCTCTGGTCTCTACGTAAATCTGTCGATCGAGGAAGAAAGATAAAAAAAAAAGTAGAAAAAGAAGAAGAAAACGGATCGAAGTGGGCGACTTTCGGATTCGAGATTCAACCTCTCGAGATCGAAAGCACGTTGTGTCGCCTTACTATCGCTAAGAGAAAGGGAAATTCTGCGCGTTCTTCGACAGACGGTCTCTGACGATCTCCATTTATTCTAAAACGTTGCTTTGCGTGTGTTAGAAAAACACTACCATTATGTGAAAGCTAAAAACAAAGTGAAATTTAAATCGAGTATATCTAAAAATGTTTCCTTTTATTTTTTATTTGCTTCCTTTTTTTTACCCAAAAATTTTATTAGAGGATGTTTGCTTGATGTTTCGTATTTGTTTAATGGTTATTTCAATTGAAAACTATATTAGACTTATTTTATATATATTTCATTAATATTATAATAAATTTATATATAGTATATAATCATTATTTCAGAAATTATTTCGTCAAATTTACACACATTCGATAATTTATTTCTTAATTTTTATATGCTCGGAACAGTGATTGTTTCAATTTATGGATGCAGTATAATAACTGAAAAGGTATATATTTATTTTTATATTGATACTATATTTTAGTAATAATATTATAATTATAATCTTTTGTTTCATCTAATTACGTTGAAAATAAAATTTATCCTGTTAATTTTTGTTTTAATTATACTTTGGCAAATAAGTAAAATCGATTAAAATGGTAAGATTACACGTGAAAGTTTAAAGACAACAAAATGAGTACTATCCTATCGTAGCGTCTTGATAAATGAGCCCATAATTAAAATTTCTCGAACACTACTACACTTATCTTTTCTCTTTAGTTACTCGTTAAATAATGTGTCTCGCAAGAACGAAATTTAATTTCATCGTTTCATAGCATAACTATAAATTTGAACAAGCTAATAGCGATTTCTCTATCGCGCGTGATTATTTTAATAAACTACAAAATAAATAACAAAAACAAATAATAAAAATTGTAACGAATGAAAATCTTACATCGTTCCAACATTTATTTATTTAAATTCATTTAGTTTAGTTTTTTTTATTTTAAATTTCTAATCATTAAAATAGATCGTTGAATCGAATTGAAAATAATAAAGTTACTTTTCATGCAAAAAAAAAGGATATCCTAATTGATTTTTTTCCAGGGTTTTCTTTTTATTTCCTTTGAAAACGTTGCAGCATAAAAATTATGTAATATCATGCGTTACTTCCTTTTCCTGCTTGTGCCATTTAAATCGTACGACTTCGTAGAGACGAATACGAAAGCCACGTAGGTGTAAGATTTACATTTATAAAATCCGAAACCTTAAAAATCTTACAACAATTAAATAACACTTACGTATTTGTACGTTTCATATCCATAAAAGGGGAAAATCTATTTTTTATTTTTATAAATTTATTTATATTTAAAATGATTAATAAAATGATGTTAAAAAAAAGAAAAAAGAAGAAAAATATTTAGCAGAAAAAGAAAAATATCCATTTGTTAAAAGTACCGTTTGGGGAAGTAACACCTTCCTAGTTCCAGGTTGCATAATAACGAGTGTATACGTATTTTCCACGTGTGTTTTCGCGTGTGCACAATTATGCATCTTCAACGAATAGGACTTTAAAGGCCATAGTTAGCAAGCAAGCAAGCAAGCAAGTAAGATTCTAACTCACTTGCACGTACATTTTCACTGCGTCAGATTTTAGCTGTAAAAGTTAGACTTGCTATGAGAGGAAAATAACGAACGAGCACATGCATACAAACATACATGGATAGATGACTATGTATTTATACATGTAGACGAAAGAAGACGATAGTTACAAAAGAATGCAAAGTGCTAAGCTCAGAGGAAGAATAAAAAGAATAAGAATAAGAGAACGATGATCTCGAAGAGACTCGAACGTACAATTGGAAGAAGAGTCAAGGAACACCTGTCACATGCGAACACAGAGACCACGAACCAAAAGCCATACGTAACGAGCTCTGCTTTTGGATTTATGCTAATTTCCGTTCGAACGTGCTCTTCACGAGAAACAACGAGCTTTTCTTCATCATCCACGTAGTTTACAACACAAATTCCAATCCACGAATATGCTCGTTAGTATTATTATTATTATTATTATCACACTGTTATATTTACTATCATCAATATTAATAATATTCATACGTTGACCACTTCGTTAAACGAGTTAATCATTTCTTGATTTAGTACACGAAAATCTTAACTGCGTGCTTTATATTTTTTTTTTATTAAGCTATAACGATGCATTTAGTTCCACTAGATTATATTCCTTGTTTTCTATTATACTTTCTCTATTACTTTATTTATTGATTACTATTATATAAACTTTAACCTGCGCTTCATTTTCTTGTTTTCTTTTTTTTTCTTATTCCCTATCCCACGTAAAATTATTTTATTTCGTATTTTACTATACTTCAACATATTTATTAATATAACTTAAATGTTCATAAGAGTATATAAACATTTTTGGATTATACTTTAATTATAATAAATAATCGAATAATTACATATCATTTTTTCTATTCGTAAAATATCTTAGTGTAATTTTGAACGATTTTAGTAAATATAATGGTAAAAGATGAAATTTACGATGCACAGACGATCACGAACTTATGCCAAAGTAAGTAAGTATTTATATTTGTGTTCGCACGAGCGCAAATGCCCCAGGCTGGAGAAAGTTCCTGATGGAGGCTGCCGTGCACCATGTGTGTGTATTATATGTGTGTGGTGTAGGAACTGCACGCTCTCGACGTATGCACTTTTATGCCATCGTCGAATATTGCATGGTTTCACGTAACGCACGTGCCACGATACTTACTCCGCGTATTCGATCCAGCCGACCAATTCTTTCTTTCATTCTTTCCATGGATTTGTCGATGGATACATACATACATATATACACACATTCGCATGCATATACGTAGTAGACATAGATAAATTCTTTTACACGTATATATATTTACGAGAAAAAGGAACGCATATAAGTTTCTTCAAATCGAATCTAAATCAGGCGTATCTAACTGCAAGATATTATATTGTAGTTCCTTATTTCTTCTCTCTCTCTTTTTCTCCTCATAGTTTTTTTGTTTTCCTTTTAAGAAAGATGCGTTCGGTTTATTGCAATTTAGTGGCATCAAATTGCAGTTGTATTTTGCTGCAGCTGGTATTAAAGAAAGAGAAGGTGAAGCAAATTCTTACTTTTTTGCTTTTCTTTTTGTTTTTTTTTGTTCGACTGATGAAACTTTTATTACTAAAAAGTCACGAATGATTTTATCATTGCAATGAAGATTATTTTTTATCTTTTTTTATGTTATAGAATTTCACGTTCGCTCGATTATCGTAATATACGATTACATTATTATTATTATTATTATTGTTACTACTATTTTTATAATTTTGTACTTGTTTAAAAGTCAAAATATATTCTAACTTTTTGTTATTAAATTCAAAATAAATATATAATTGTAAGACGTAAAATTTAAATCCGACCGATGTTAATAAAAAATAAAGAACGCGTCTTAAAAAGGCATTTAATTTAAATATCAGGAATAATATAAAGTTTTGATATTTTATTATCTTTTTTCTTTTCTTATATATATGATTTAAATATTACAAAATAGACCATTTAAAAATATATATAAAAAAAACTTTTTTTTGTAAATTTTTCTCAAAATTATTAATAATAAGATTATATTACATTCATAATATAATAATGATGTTTATCGGATGATGAATGTACGTTACCTGTAACTTAGGTTAACAACTTGTACGTTCGATTTCCCTATTTACGTTTTTGATAGACTACCAAGAGTAGGCTTTCACCTGTCTTGATTTCTGACACGAGACATCGAATTTAGTTGAAACCATAATTAAGAACGAGTCAAACATGCGTGTTTCGTTCACGGTAGCTCTATGTGCCATTGACATGCTAATTTCTAGGATACTAGAGAAAGATAATTTAAAGATCGTTTCGTATTTGGGACAGTGTGTTGTTTCAATACGCACACACACACACACACACACAGAGGACGTATAAAAATGAGAAATTCTATACTTTCCTTTCTAATGAAAATAAAAACAACAACAAAATTTATTTAACTAGCACGTGTTCAATCACGTAACACGTTTGCAATGTTATTTCTATAAAAAAATAAAAAAAAAAGGATAAAAATTATTTCTAATCACATATTATGTACATTTTATCCTTGATCGACGCACTATTTGCATTGTAACGTAATTATAATGATTATTTATAATTTGTTAATCGCTAATGTCATTTAACACAGTTAGAAATAGATACACGAGTGTGACGTGTTTTAATGATTCTTATGAGTCTTTCTAATAAAGATAAAAGAAAAATAAATATTCGATAATTGTAGCCTAATGTAAAGATATAAAACAATAAACGGATATGTTTAATAAAATCTTAAGTTAAATCTTGAAATATAATACTAATTAAGAATTTCAAATAGTTAACAATTTCTATTTTCACAATTTACAATTTTTTTCTTTTTTTTTTCGGACCATAGGAATGAAGCATATAAGAGAAGAGGAACACAATAAAAATTAAAATAGAAGAGAGATTTTAATCGATATAGTTGTCGCAATTGGCATAAAAAACTTTTTTTTTTATAAACACTAAATTTTATTTAAAATATCATTTAGAAAGTTGAACACGTGTTAAATGTATTTAGAAATGAGTAATCTATTTTTTTTTTGTTTTTTTCTTTTTATTTTATTTTAATAAGTCAATGAACTTATTACACAAGGAAGATCACTGTATTTATTTTAATATCTTTCACTTCGTCTTACTAATATAAATTTAACATGGCTTAGAAATGATCATCCGAATTATATTAACTGAAATAGAGAAACGGTAAAATAAAAATGTAACCGGGAGACTTTAACGAGGGATGAGAAAACATTTGTAGACGATTTTAAGCGGACACCCGAGAATTATGATATGCTCGTTTGCATGTATATCTTTATATTACATGAAACGTGTAGAGAAGAAAAAAGAAAGGGGAAAAGATAACACCGATGTTAGTGAAAACAAGCATTGACAAAATCTAATCTCGTTTCTATCTCTACAATATTAAATCCGAGAGGAGAATCTTTTCCTCTCGTATTATTTTCTACTAATTTATATACTCCTATTTTATGTCAAAATAATCACCGAATCGTGTTCCTTCAGTTATTTCCTATATAATAATTTTCTCATACCTTTTTATACCCTCGTTTAACCATAATAAAGACATTTTTTTTAATTTTATAATAATTAATACGAAATCAAATGAAAAATATGTAGATAACATAATCGATATTGACATCGTCGTTATTAAATCAAACCTTTATTGATTCACCTTTTTTTACGAGTTTGAATAGTCCGTTAACTTTACAATCGTTTAACGATAAATCTGCAATTAATCTGCATTATTGTTTAATTACAAATATTCGATGAAGTTACGCTATATATTCATTATCAAATAATAAATTACAAAAACTAATACACAAAATATTATCTAAAGATCAAAATCTATACTTTTAACAAATAAATTATCGTCATTTCTATCTACAAGTCGAAGAATTTTAATCGTCATTTTTTCCCTACTATTAATAAATAGTAGATAGTAATTATTTCAATGAGAATGAACAAAGAAAAAAAATAAACTATAACTGTTATCTCTTTCGAGATAAATCCAAGCAAGCATCTCTCGTTACGCTTCACCCTCTCTAATCGATCATCGTAAATGGTCCACCGTTTAAAACTTTCCTTTTACTTCTTCGTCTCATGAAATTATATACATATATACATTTAGACAAATCCACAAACACACACAGATATACGTGAATACGTATTTATACATATACAAATCTATGTAGATAATACATTATTGGAAATTAACGGTGCGCAATGAGAGACGGTCGTAATTTACATCGGCCACGCCGATTAACGATGTTAATCGCGCTAATTGTAAGCTATACGCCGAGTTGATAGCACGTTAGACGGTGTAAAAAAAAGAAAGATAGGGTTAAAAAGACAGAAAGAAATAGCGGGAAGGGAAGGGAGAGGAAGGGAAGGAGTGGGGATGGGGAATGTGCAATAGAATGCGTTACGAGGGCAAATCATCTATCTATGTATATGGTGTATGTGTCATGAACCAATAATAATCATACTTATATATGAATTTTATCTTGTTAGTTTTACGATTAATCGTTTCTACATTCCTTTCGATATATCTTTTTATACAATCGATGATTACCTTATTTAGATTTATCCTTTTTAAAATATAATTGTGACAAACACATTGGTGAGCAATAAAAATGATAAGGAAATTATTTATCCCTCGAATTGTGTGTGTGTGTGTGTTTTTATTCTAAATTCAATTTAAATAAATATCGGTAATATAGAAAATTTTTGTTTAAATAAATACAAACTCAATGATCCTAAAACGATTCTCGATCGATTTAAATGATACTTAATTTCTTCTTAACAAGAAGAAAAAAAGGAGGATCAATTAAACAGTGAATACTTGGATAGATTAATCCTTTTTACGGTATAATTGTGATAACTAACCATGTTGGTGCAAAAGATCAAACGACAAATTTTCTTTTTCTCTGAGATTGTATTTAATTCGTAATTTAAATATATAAAACTTCATTTTAATTTAAATTAAATGATCCTAAACACAATTCTACAATAATTGCAATCGATTTAAACTAAAACCTACTTTCTCCGAGTATGTAATTAAAGAACAACGGCAACGAGAGAAAAAAGAAAGAAAAGAAGAAAAATAAAGGAAACAATTTAAGAGTCCACGAAGCGAGTAAACTTTATCCAAGTAAAAGTCATTAGTATGGTATGTACGTCATTTTCACGCTCACGAACATCATAGAGAGTAAACGTATGTACATACATACATAGAAATACACACACTTATTTTATATATATACAAAAGTAGCAACCTCCTTCACCAAGAGTACTTGCTCTCGATATTACTAAGACCTTCGAATTCGAGTCATAAAATCGATACGAGATAAACTCTCTTCTCTTTCTCTCTTATATACACATATACATACATATTCATATACAAAGATTGCCGATATGGTTTTTCGTATTGAACGAAGGAGCGAATGAACGAATGAACGAACGAGATCTCTAGGACACACGTTATTAATGCGAGTAATACACCTGTTACCATACGCGCTGTGTTGCGTAAGGTTCTCTTTCAAGACACACAGAAAGAGAGAGAAAGACAGTAAGAGAATGAGAGAGAGAGAGAGAGAGAGAGAGAGAGAAAGAGAGAGAAATACCGAAGTCAAACTGGCCGCAAGAATTCCGAATACTTTCACTCCTTGCTGAGGCGCGGTGCTGTCTCGATACACCTTCTGTATATACTTACAATACATGTACAAATAAACATGCATATACACATACACATACACAGACACATGCTTGTTCTGCTGACTGCCTACCTGCTGATTCAGAAGAGAGTCGAAAGGGTAAGGGAAAATAAAACGGAGAATGATGCATGATTTTATTACGCGAAAGCGAAACGCGAACCATTTGTATTTATCTCCTTTCTTTCTTTTTCATTTTAATTTATTTTTTTTTATCTTCGATGTAACTCCCACGATTATTTTTGTTTTTGTTATTTTTTTCAAATTATTCTCTCGAAATTCTTTCAATTATACCGTATTGCGTGAATTCTCTTTCTCTGTTTTATCTTTTTTTTTCTTTTTTTTTAGATTTGTGAAAAAAATATTCATGACATTTTTATGTAATTTTATATATATATATGTGTGTATGTGTGAGTAGGTTAATTATTATTAGGGATCTGAGAAAAAGAAATCTATTATTTTTACGTTTATTTAAGGCCTACATACGTCCAGAATTTTCCAAAAATCGATTTTTTTAAAACAGATTCTTCTTCTCTATAGTTTTAGGCTTATTTCTGTAAAAGTCGATTGCGAAAATTCCCTATAGATCCAAAGTTATGGTAGAAAATGTGACTGTCCGACGAGAGTTTAGTGCGTGTAGAGAGCTGTCTTTTGTTTCAGATACTTTAAAACTTAAAACGCGTTTTTCTCGAAACTACTTTTTCCGCCACGATCTGCATGATAACTCATACAGTTTTTAATGCTTTTTGATGCGATTTTTTTTTAAATATTTGAAATCGTTTTCTCTATAGTATATCGAGCCGGATTTTTGATATTTTTATTTAAAATCTTATAAAAAAATAATTAAGGTTTAAAATTTATAACGTAAAACGCATACTTTTTTTTAAACTGTCATAAATAGCTAAATTTTTCGAAATTCAAAATTCCGGCTCGACAACTGTAACTATAACTTTATTTTACAAGAATTTTTTTAAATTCTGTAGATCGATTAAAATTTACTGGAGATATAATGCAGACCGTGGAGCAACTTTTTTTTCTTAGTGTTGTGGATCACGTGATTTTTTACATAGTCATTTTTCTAAAAATAAAGAGAAATCAAATTTTTTATAAGGTTTAAATACCAATAAAAATAATGTGTACTATTTATTTTTATTAATTTTTATTGTTATCTCTACTAAAACAGTGTTGTTTTTTAGCGCATTTTTGACGCTGCTAGACGTACGTTAAGGTCTTAAATTACCTAATATTACATGTTTGATAATTATCAAATATTCGATATTACATCGAGAGTATGATTTATGTATGAAAATCCATTGTGTTTTACTCGAGGAATTTCTTAACGAGCAACTGGATGATTAACGAGCAACTTCGTATTTGTTTCTATGCATGTTATTTGTTACCTAGGACGAAAAATGAGGAAATTAATTAAAAATAATTAATCTTATTAGATTATTTAAGAGATTTCTATGTTAAATAACATATTTCTAAAAAGAACTAACCCTGAGAATATTAAGAAAAAAAGAAAAGAAAAAAGATACCATTAATCCTATCCTCAAAGAAAATACTCAAATAAATAATAATACATTTGTTTTTTTTTCTCGTTTAAATAATCACGTCATTTAAAACGTATAAATGTACTCTACCGTGTTACAAAGAGGCTCAGACATTAATTAACAAAACATATTCTCTCGCCATGATGTTCTTCTTCTACCCGTTCTCCTGTTGTACAAAAAGAAAAAAAGAGAAAAGAGAAAAAAATAAAATAAAAATGGAAGTGTACATATGGAAAGAAAATTCAAGAACTCTTAACGCGATCCGACAAGGTGTACATTTAATAAAATATTCGATTTAGCGTCAGAGTTCTCGCAAGTGTATGCGTGTGTACACATGCGCGTGTGCGTGTGTGTGTATATACGTGAGAAAGAGCACGGAGTAATAAGTATAATAAAGAGTAAATTCTTCCGAAAGCTTTGCGTTGAACCTCGGTTAGAGGTTTTAAAAGAGAAAGGGCGCAAGATACGTGGAAATAACTATAAAGTTCGCTTGGTTCGTACTTAACGGCGCCATAATTGGTGGCGAACCGCGAACGGCTCTCTTCTTTTATTTTTCCCTTTCTATTTCTGTCTCTGTCTCTCTCTCTCTCTCTCTCTCTCTCTCTCTCTCTCTCTCTCTCTCTCTCTCTCTCTTTCCTTCTATCTATATATCCATCTATTTCTTTCTCATTCTCTTTACCATCTAATCGCAAAAGCTCATTAACACCTTCTCCTTACTTTAAATTCTCAAGATGACGGGAAGGATGACGTTAGGGTGACTCGCATCTACTCTTTTAGCTCTGCAATCAATGCACCTGTAGAGAGAGTACATTTGCCAACGATGAAATACACGTTGAAATGACAGTTTCTTTCCTACGTTTGTAGAAAAGAGAGAAAGAGAGAGAGAGAGAGAGAGAGAGAGAGAGAGAAAGAGAGAGAGAGAGAGAGAGAAAGAGAGAGAGAGAAAGAGAGAGAGAGAGGGAGAGAGAGAGAAAGAGAAAAAGAAAGAGAAAGAGATGTATCTTCAATCATTGCGTCTTATTTACTACGATCAACGACTGCTACATGATTTGTAAATGTAATCAATTGTACGATTCCGTTCGTGCTAATGGCATTATAAATTCAACTAATTTGGAGATTTTAAATTTATTTCAAAAATTATATCTAATTTATTCATTCATTTGTATATGTGTCCAAATAATTTTTTTATGAATGAATTATATTGACTGAAATTTTTTTTATGAATGAAATACACGCGTTTGTTATTAAATAAAAAAAACCAATTATATTTAATTAATACAGGTAATAATATTTTGATTAATCCTTTTTTTTAATAATAATATTATTAATAAAAACCATTAATAAAAATATTATTACTTGTATTAATTAAATACTTAGAAGAAAATTTGATTGAAGATAAAAACTTGATTATGGCAAACAACAATCAAAACAACAACAAAAATAGAAAAAAAATACGAAAAAACGTGAAAGAAAAGAGAAGAAACGAAACACGTGCTGGATAATATAATTTATTTCAGTGTGTTGAATTTCAAATTGGCGATATAGGCAATAAAATTAACTTGGATGATGGTAGTAGTGTAGTCTCATAATTAGAATTAAAAACAGCCTGTCTGGCCTCGAACGTCGCAGAAAAAGCCGACCGGCCGTCCGTCTTGTATCGTACAGGACGGTGATTTTCGAACGATTAGAGTCGAAGGATCCGACCGAAATAGCAACAGTCCTATTTTCTTCCATCTCTTTCTATCGCACTATTTTCTCTCTCTCTTTCTTTCTTTCATTATTTCTTTTCCTTATTCCGTTCGTTTCTCATCCAAGTGTTCAATGCACGCGAAACTTGTGAATCTTTCCGACAAGATCGCGTGCATCCGGTGCATCGGGTTAAAAGAAGCTTATCCCTTTTCTTTACTCCGTTCTATTGACCTTATCGATTTTATTTAGGAAAGAAAAAAAATAAATAAATAAATCGAAATTAAAAAAAATGAGAACGATATCGTTAATTTTATATTTTTCTTTTTTCCTTTGAGTGTGTGTGTATGTACGCGTAATTAATATAGGAAAAGATATTGAAATGAAATTCGTAACTATGATTATTTCATTCAGTGTTATTTTGAAATGTTCATCTTCTATCTCTAACTATCTCATTTACTCTCTTCTACCTCTTTTTCTCTTCTCAAGGTACATGCATACATACAGCATCAACCTTGCGAGTTTCCTGAACTTAACGACGACTTCCCTACGTCGTGTGAGCAAGATAACGACTAATAAACTTCGTATAATATTTGCGTTTGGTGTCTTAAGGAAATTCGTTATGGCGATTGCACTTGCTCGATGGTTAATTTCATTTAAAACGGTCATCCTTTTCCTTTTATTATATTAAATTGAAAACAAAACTTATAGTAAAGAAACCAAATTTTTATTTCATATGAATTAAATTATTTAATTAATGAACAAATTTCAACTATCGTCGATTATTCAACATAAACTATTAAAGCTATTATATTATTCTAATCCGATTTACTAGTTCGATAAAAATAGAAAAAAAAATAAAAATAAAAAAGAGGTTTTAGATTTTAAAATGGAACGAAGGTTCGTAGGATGGTTCGAGATAAGACTTCGAGAAGCCAAGAAAATGTATTACGAGCATGTCAAAGCCCGTTGCTCGACGATAGTACGAAGCACGGCCGTAAATAAATAATAGAGTTTAGCCAATGAAGAGAGTGTATGTGTGTATATAGCTAGAAGTCTCTCTCTCTCTCTCTCTCTNTAGAAGTCTCTCTCTCTCTCTCTCTCTCTCTCTCTCTCTCTCTCTCTCTCTCTCTCTCTATCTCTCTTTATGTCGTTGAAATAGCTTCGTACACTGACCCCACGCTCTTCGATCCATTCTGCATTACGTTTTAAACGACGTTACATTACTCGAGTCAACCGTTTTAATTATTCATTTCAACAAACTAGCGTGAGCGTAGGAAACTATAGACGTATAAAAATATATGTATATATATATATAATATATACGTATGTATGCATTTCACTTACGTGAAACCATGTTCTAATCCTACTATTTGTAGTGGTTTAGTGGGCGAGTGTCAATAACGCGATATTTATCGCACCTTCCACTCACCTTTTTCATTTTTTTTCTTTCTTTTTTTTCTTTTTTTAATGCTGTATCTATGCATTTTATTATTCATTATTTTATTTTCTCTTCTCGTAGGATGCAATATTAGTAAATTATTTATTTCTAAATTTATATATATTCATTTAGAGAAGACAAAAAGAATAAATTTTTTTTATTGTGCCAACTAAACTCTTCTCAAAAAAAAACAAAAAAAAAAACAAAATATCAAAAGCGATAACCGAAACCTTATCATTCTTGCACCGCGACATAAAAATAGATTTCAAAATAAATATTGTATGAAAACATTTTGAGAGATATTATATGTCAGGCTAGACGCGACAAGTTCACAATTTTCTTAGCCATTTAAATTCACGGGCAAGGGCGAGAGAAAAAGCAAAGTTCGTATTGGCCAGTCAAACGGAAGCCTCTCTGGAGCAAAACTCGCGCGTGCCTTTGATGATCTGCCTTACATACCAGACGGCTATCCACTCCCCCTTACCAGCAATCCCCTTTCCATAACTACCTCCTCCTCCTCAACCATCTCATATTTCTACTTCTACTACTCCTCTCAGAACCACAAACTGTAATGTCTAATTATAGTAAATTGTTTTCTATTTCTCGCGTGGCTTCTTCCACAAACAGAATCGAAGTTCCATTCCAACTGAAATCTAATCATTTAATGAAACGAAACGTTTTACTCCTTGCAGTATTATTAATTGATAAATTAGATGTCGAATTAATAAATGTTTTATTAATATTATACGATCATATTTTTTCTATTTTTATTATTGTTTTCATTAAAATTCATTCATAATTGAGGATCATAGAATATTACACAGAGAAACGAGTTAGTTTCGATAAAGAAATAATTGTGTTACTCAGAATATTATGTTATGCAGATAAAACATTTATTTTCTTTAATTAACTGAAATTAGACGAAAAACCTAATATATTGAATATCAAAATATTGAATATTCTGACACACCAAAAATTTATTTAAAAATTTATTCAAAAGGTCATGAAATAAAGTAAAAGAACATACGTGTGTAATTTAAAATTAATTTGCAATTAGATTATAGAATATTAGATAAAAACAACGAGTAAGTTTCAACAATGAAAATTGTTTTATCTAGAACATTATATTCTGCAGATATAACGTGTATATTCTTAAAAATATCCGAATTAGATGAAACATCCACTACATTTGATAACGAAACATTTAATACATCCTGATAAAATCCTAAATCAAAAATCTATCTAAAAATCTATTATAACAAATAGTTTTCATAGGTTTCATGAAATACAGTAAAAGAATACACGTCATCAGGAATCGACACAATCAATTCATTCTTTTCCCTTCTCCCACTCTTTTTCTCAACACTTTCAAATTACACCACTGTTTAGGGTTTCTCATTTTTTTTTCTGATTCCTTTTTTTTTTGACGAATCTTCTTCATCTACCGGCATTTGAAGAAAGTGTGACGCCCAAAAAAGAAATCCCAATGAGATGTTGGACACATTTACTTGCATACACGCTGTTGAAGGATCCTCTTTCCCTCTCTCTCTCTTTTTTAGCAGCTCTCTTTCGTTCCTTCGGGGTTTGGCAAAGCGACAAACATACGAGCAAGCTGGAAATAGCGACTATGGTGTGGGGACTTTGGGTTATAGTTAGCTCCTCTTATAGTTAGCCGCTGACTAGCTCGCCGCAGAATGCGAAACGGGTCCCTTCTTTCTCTTCTCTCTTTTCCACTCCTCACCATTCTCCTCTCTTCCTCTCTTCAATGTTTTCACTCTATCTATCTGTTTCTTTCTTTCTTTCTTTCTTCGAGAGAGAGAGAGAGAATGCTTGGACCGAAGGACCGACGGAATTTCGTGATAAAAAAGATACAAAAATCCAACCATACGGAACATTTATATACCATGTATACACCATATGTAAATTTTTTTATATATATACATATGATTTTTAATACTATATAAATCCAAATGTCTTTTTTCTTTTTGAATTGAAAAAATGGAGAAAATTAATAAAAAAGTGTATTCTTCCATACTATTCCTATTAGTATGTAAAATATTTAATATAATTACTCTATCGCTTAACACACGTTCTCTGTCACGTGTACTGTTATAGGTACACGTGTTATGGGGATGACACTTTAGCCAAATGCGGATTGGCAGGGAACACGTTAAACATAATATTATTCTTACAGGATTTTAATTATACTCTCACATTTTATTATTATTATTATTATTACTATTATATTTACGATAAAATAAAAGAAAATATTGTTATCTAACTAAATCCAATTATTAATAAATTACACAGGATAATTAAAAACACCGTAAAAATTTTCCTGATGCCTATCGAGTCGTTGCCTCTTCTTCTTATTTAAAGAAGAACCAACAACAGGAACAACACCTTACCTGAGAAATAATTAATATCGTTATTTACGGATCATTAAGAGTAAAATCATAGGACGGTAACGAACTAAGGGACAAATTGGAGACCGTTTGTACCCTCGATTCCTGCGGTGCAGTTCAAACAGGATTTGCATGTCGAACAAGTTTGAGACAGGCTGTTTGCACGAAAGAGGAAACTTGCATTGCTAATCGTCAAGCCATTTTGCATAAGAACATTTTCTTATCTTCGACTTGCGAATGAGATGATCCATTTCTTTGATGATGCATATATACATTTTATATATGTAGGGTGTTCATTAAATACGCAAACAGAAAACACGTAAATATTCAAGCTATCTAATGAATGATTTCTTTGTACATTTCTACGTACAGCCATGAATTACTAGCGTTCCGCGGAGTGATTAAAATTATTATTCATATCTTAAAATGTATCTAAATTAATGACCATCATTTTAAACACTATCTTAAGATACGTTATAAACGTCATTATTTTTGTTTACTTCTAATTGCAAGTTCATTTAAATTTCAATATGTATTCTCATCTACGATAATGTATTGTAATAAAATAAAATATATAAATCTGTTTAAAAAAAGGAGAGAGGAGGGAGAGCAATGACACAATCAGAATATTATCAGGATATAAATATTCTTTTTTTCTTCTAATATTCGATTTGTTTAATTATTCGAATTAAATGAAACGGCGTATCTGTTTGATATTAAAATATTTAAACGAAATAATGTTTCTTGAAGGTGATCGGTGAGTAACATAGGAAGATTATTTGTCATAGGACTGGTAGAATTTACCGATTACACGTGCAAGGTATCATTAAATATACGTTGGACTATAACACGCGTGTAATCAAGCCCCTGTACGAGGAAATAAGAATCCTTGATAGGCGAAACCATTAGAGTAAATAACTGGGTAGATAACAGATGTGAGCGACTAGTCTCCTAACACGCATATTCTTCGTTACATACATCTGCCCGAGTTTACAAAACGTAATGTGTTGTGGCCCAGTGAAAATTATACTGGCTAAGAATGGCTATCGGATAAGAAGCCGTAATAGCGTGTTAATTTGTCTACTTTCTAAGTGACAGACACAAACAGAAAGCCAGAAAGAAAGAAAAAAGAGAGAACTAACTAAAATTCTCTATTCAATTCTTGGTAACGTGCAAGATAATAATTGCATATAGCTACTTATGTATAATACTCGAAAAGGAAAGTAAGAAAAAAAACTAGTTCAAGTATTACTACAGGCAACCGTTTTAATATGAAAATATCCACAAAACAAGAATATTATAGAAAATTATAATTGTCTTACCTATGATTTACTATCAATTTTAATCTAATTTATTTGATTTATAGTATGTATTTTTGTATATATACTTATATACAATTATTTTAAACGATTTATTATAGATTATGATTATTACAAAAAAAAAACAAATTATTTCACAATACTATCTTGCAAGATTCGATTGGAAATATTATTATTATGATTAAAATAATTATATATAATATATTTCTGTTACGAATAAATTTTATTTATTTGTTAAAAAAATGTGAACACTGTTTCGGATAAAAATAAAAAAATTGTCAATTTATATTATATATGCAACATATCGAAGGGTGCTTATTTAAAGATGTCCTTTTCCACATTTCTTCTCTCTCTTTCTAATGTTTCAAAGAATAAAAGGGTTCCTCGGCTTATCATAATGCAGAACCGGCTACATCCGACCCGCAACGTTCGTCTACGTGCATCGACATTTAAATGAAAGCGATTAAAATAGTCCGCGTAACCTATGACATTAATCTCTCCCATATATTCTATAAATAATATTCAAACAGACACTACCACATATACATAAAAAAAAGAAAAAAAAAATGAAAAAAAAAATAAAGAACAAACTGGAACATAGAATCTGGACCAAAAAATTTTCCTCAGTATTTATGAGAAACACACATACACGCACACACACCATTGACAAAAATATTCACTTCCCCGTTTATTAAAGAACAAAAAAAGAATGAAGAAGAAAAGACAAGAAAAGAAAGAAAAAGAAAGCCTTGAAAAAGATAAGAGAGAATTCATGTTAAGAGTACGAAAATGCACTTAGGGCTGTCTTAACGACACTCACGAATAACACGAACAATAAAGTTGCCTAACTTACGTTCATTATAAACCAATAAGGTAATCGACACAATAAAAATAAAATAAGACCATAAAAAAAAATTTTTTTAATAAATAATAAAAAAAAGAAAAAAGCGGACAAAGAAATGCGTAGAGAAAATTTCTTCTTTTATGAAAAGCAAAAAAGATCTAACGGAAGTGTGTCTTTTCGACGTCGTACATATTTCCCCAATCTTCCAAATCCCCCTTCCCGCCTCTTTCTCTATCTCTCTCTTTCTCATCCTTACTCATTCAGTCTTACTCTTTCATGTTCATTTTAAGATATCGTCTCACAAAAGCGAGGCTTCTGCTTTATTATAATACAAAACCGGCTTCTCTCTCTCTCTCTCTCTCTCTCTCTCTCTCTCTCTCTCTTTCTAACTTTCTTAGTTGCACGCACAAGACTAAATGAATTCAGACGATTATTACTACTGGATACGGAGATTATCTCGAAGGTAATCCTGATCGTAGGCCATAGTAGGGCTCGAATACACTCCCACAAGTATACTCAAACCCTTCTTTTCCTTTCTCCTTTGAGCTTCTTCATTCTCTCTCTCTCTCTCTCTCTCTCTCTCTCACTCTCTCTTTTTCTCTCCCTCTCCCTCTCTCTCTTTCTCTTTATCTATCTATCTGTCCCTCTTTCTCTTTCTATTTATTCCTTTTTGATTTTTCTTTTCTTTTCTCTTCCTTTCGAGTTCTTCTTTCTTTTTTCAATCCATCTTTATCAATCTCTCTTTCTCTTTCTCTCTCTCTCTCTCTCTCTCTCTCTTTTTTATACACTAACTCATTCACTCACATACAATCTCGCTTTATCTGTAGCGGAGGAAGCAACCGATTAAGTTTTTGCTCGCTCGAGAATTAGAGGTTGGTTGAGTGAAGGAAGAAGGGAGAAGATGAGAGAGAGAACAAGAGAGAGAGAGAGAGAGAGAGAGAGAGAGAGAGAGAGAGAGGGGAAAGAGATGGCGAATAGAAAAGATCTATCAGCTTGGACCAAACGATTCCTGCACCTGTTCCACTCATTCGATTCCGTAAAACGCTCCAATAGCCGAAGGGATTCAAGGATTCACGGAAAATATTCTTTGTTTGATTCTTCTTCTTTTTAATCTTCCTTTTTGTTTGTCTTTTTTTTCTTATTACTTCATTTTCTTTCTCTCTTTTTCTTTTCCTCTTCATCATTATTATTATCATTAGTATCATCATCATCATCATCATTATCATCATCCTCATCCTGTTAAAAAATTCTATTCTCTCTCCCTCTTTCTTTCTCTTTCTCTCTCATTCATTCATTCATTGTCCTCCTTCGTCAAGTTAATTACAATCGACGATCGTTAAGATAACGAACGATTTGTAACCCCGCGTTTTATCACAATGAACATACACATGTACACGCAACATACACGGTTGTTATTGTCTTTCTAGTTTATCTAATCGCTTCGACAATTTCCTGCTAGGAGAATTTACATGGTCGTAGGAGGATAGAATGATACGATATCCATCTTTGTGAGTGTAGAAGAATGTGTGTTAGGTGATTAATCGATCATTCTAATACTAAAAACCAAATGATATACACGTTACGTATTATGAACATATTATATCACTATATTCCTACGATTTACGTTTTTTATATGTTAAATTATTATTATAATAAACACAAAAAATATATAAATTAAATGTAATATGAAAAAAGCAAATGTCATTAATTTTCTTCGAATAATTATCTACATCACAATCCAATGAAAATATTATAATATGTATTTAAAGGAAAAAGAAAATATAGACATATACTTCCTTCTTTCTCGAACTAAGAAAATTGTATATATATATATCTCTTTCTCTATCGGTAGAAATGTATTTTATCGCGAGTCCGCATACATTCACAGATTCGCACACACATACAAGGTAGAACGTGTCACCATAAATCATTCTTCTTTACGGCGTGGAAATGCAGTCTTCTTTTCTCGATGGAGGCCGGTACTGCTTATGGCAGCAGCAGCAGCCAGCTTGGCATGTCGGGTATAATATCAAACTCGCGTTACCGTTTCTCTCTTTCCTTCCTTCCTTCTCTTCTCTTCTCTTCTCTTCTCTTCTCTTCTTTTCTCTTTCCTCTTTTATTAATGATTTTTTTTCTTTTTCTTCTGATTTTTTTGTTTTTATTATTCCTCTTATTTATCTTATTCTACGAATGCGAGAGTAGCGTAGAGGATGCCGTAATACTGGTGGAAACGTTTAATACGTCTCGTCGTTGCGATAAATCAAACGGGCATATCTATGTGTATGTGTGTGTGAAAGAGAGAGAGAAAAAGAAAGAGAGAGAGAGAGAAAAAGAGAGAGAGAGAGAGAGAAAAAGAGAGAGAGAGAGAGAGAGACTACGTTACAGAGGATTCCGATGTAGAATGAAGTTAAGAGAGAGTTTAGATAGAGAGAGTAAGAGAACGGGAAAAGTCCAGAGAAGGTAAGACAAGCGTGTCGATTCGTACATGTAATAGTTTAAATTCATAATCAGGAAAAGATTTACATCGATGTTCGAAACAAATGCCATTTTATTTATATATTTTTTTTTAAATTAAAAGTAAATAATAATAAAAATACGATTAAGTTACTAAAAGAAGATTTCGTATAACCACAAAATGATTACGCTATTATTATTATTATTAAACTAGTCTCGATAAAATTAGAAAGTCTATTCTACAAAACAACCAACTTAGAAATCTTATCATCTAGGATAACTTTTCTAAAATCTATCCTGAAACATCAGGCAAGTCCTGTTCATCGTTTAATTCTTTTTTTACTATCTTTTTCGTCTTCTTCTTCTTCTCCTTTATCATTCTACTATACTTGAGTAAATACAATCACAATCTTAAAACAGTCCAGAGACTTGCAGCTAAATACGAGAAACGCATACGCAGAAAGAGAAAAAAAAGAAAGAAAGAAAGAAAGAAAAATAGAAAGATGGAGGATTCTTAGCAAACATGACAGAAAACATAACTGCAATCCTGACGATGCGATAAATCACGGACAGCCGGGGGTATTTACGAGTTCTAAGCGTAACAGCGGATGTCGTGGCAAGAAAGGAGAAGAACGGAAAGGAGAACGGTCTGAGCTTATCGATCATACGCATAATACCAGATGAAGAGTAGAACGAGGACAAAGAGAGATCGAGAGAAGAACAAGAAGAACAACGACAACCACAAGATGAAGATGAAGAAGAGGAAGAAGAAGAAGAAGAAGAAGAAGATGATGATGATGATGATGATGATGACGACGACGAAGAAGAAAAAGAATAGGAACAAAAGGAAAGTTGAGGAAGCATGACGATAAAAAAAATCCTAGTTAACTTTCGTTCAAGCTTACCCGATCTATTGTTGGTTTCGAACTTTCATCTAAAAATAAAACAAAATTTATAGATCAACCTTAAACCTAACACCTAAACGAATCTTCATTCAATTTCTTCAATACGTGCATATTATCGTTTCGAATATATTATTATTTTGTTATAAAATACTGTATCGCGTTAAAAGATTTGACATCAGTAAAAGGTTGTTTTGTTTTGTTTTATTTTTAAACAAAATTTGTTTACAATTTTTTTCATTAAAATTATTCCTTGCTCAGGTACTTTTGGTAGAGAGAAATTATTTTCAAAATGTTCTGACGATTTATGGCAAAAATTTGATTACCGAAATTCGTTTTTCAAAAATATTCAAATTAATGAATGAGACGTTGGTTGTTCGTTTCCACGGTTTTTAAGTTTCTTTCGTTTGTTCTTCTTTTCTTGATTTCACGTATTTATTGAGTTATTTTATATCGCAATTGGATCGTTGGAATTTCAAGCCGTCGAAAAAAATCAAGCTTCTGCTTGGCCTGTAGGACCATCCAAGCGAATCGAGGGAATCGAGGGACGCGATCGATATCAAAGCGAGTCGGATCGACGATCGTGAAACGCATTAGATCGGTTCGATCTCGCGCAAAGACCGTGAATTTAACCGAAGCGACGCCATGCGCTAACACAAATCAAGATCGTTTCTCCCGTCACTGTGAAAATTCCGATCTTTCGAAAATATGCCTGACATCCTCTTCTATACCCCACACATGTACGATATAATTTTCCTAATAATTCATTAAAATATAAACACGAGCCAAATAATCTCTTATTCGTTTGTTTCTACATTTTTCATGTTTCTACGTTTCGAAACTATCTTATCGGAGAATGTAAATGGCATTGTCCAAGCAGCATCCGACTATGGTCTCCATTGTTGAAGGTTACGTCGATAAAATAAAGATATCAACTTCATTTCTCGACTTACTCGATAACCAAAAAAAAAGTGCTAATGAAATAAGTTCTCTCTCTCTCCTTCTTTCTCTTTCTCTTTTTTTTTCTTTTTCTTTTTCTTTTTCTTTTTCTCGAGATGTATTGAAAATTCTTGGAAAATTAAATCAGCAGAAACTGGAAGCGTGAAACGAATGTAAATTACTAAAGATAGGAGTCTGTTGATCGAAAAAGTATGGGGACGCCCACGTGATGTGGTTAATGAATATAAATAAAATAAAAAAAAAAAAGAACAGAAAAGAGAAAGATGAAAGATACATTTTTATCTCGAAGATATTTTTTAAAGTAAAATGTGCGTCCGACGAAAGGGAGGAGGAGGAGTTTCCCAAGGAAATGTGAAAGCGTACCAAAACTCCACCTTGATTCTAACTAATCAACGTAATCATAGTGTTTCCATTAGAAAGGAAGAAGCTCGTGAGAGGGATACACTGTGAGAACGGTATTTTCAAACGTAACGGATGCTAATAGTCGATCGATTTCACTTGGACACCATAAAAATCTGTGTTTATAAGATCAACGTCGAATATTTATATAATCTGACAATTAAAATAATATTTTTTTGTTCCATTACACGAATTAATTATTTTTATAAAAATGAATATGAATATTGTGTTATGAAAAATAAATTGAATAAATTATAAATTAAAAGAACACGAGAATAATTTCAAACAAATGTTAAATATAAACAAATGTGTGTTAAGGATAAAATATACATAATATATAAGATAAAGTAACATAAAAAAGAAGAAAGATAATAAAAGGTAGATGAAATTAATGGTTAATTCGCTAATTAGCACGATATATTAGCATCCTCAAGTTTTTCGAGAACAAACAGTTTGCGTGAGACACATAAAGTTAGTAAATAGGAATTGAAGGAAGGAAGGAGGATTGGTTAGTATACGTCTACCGTGCAAACAAGAGCCACCACATGCACTTTTCCTCCTCCTTCTTCTCCACCTCTTCCTCATGGTGCATCGCACCCAGTCGTCGGCTTTGCACCGGAGAACGATAAAAATCTATCTACGCATCTGCGCCTCCTAGTTTTTCTCCACGTTGCCCGTATCCTCCATCCGAATGGATGATGCAGCGCGTTTTGCGTGGTGTTGCACAAAGCCGACACAACCCGGTCTACCTTGATTTACCTGATTCTACTTTTCTGTAATTTTACTTATCGACTTTCCTCTCTCTCTCTCTCTCTCTCTCTCTCTCTCTCTCTCTCTCTCTCTCTCTCTCTCTCTCTTTCACTCTCATTCTCTTGTAAGTTAAATAAAAATTGCATTTTTTTTTGTTTCTAAGAACCATTTCAAACACTAACAATATGTTTTTCTAAAACATTTTAGACACTTTCAAACGTATTCCTAAAAGAAAAACATTTCAAACGTTTTTAAAATATTCTTGTGGAAAATGTTCAACGTTTAAAACGTTCGCTTAAATTCTTTTTTTAAAAAGAGGTTTACCTTTGCGTTTTTAAACAGATTACGAAATGTTTCGAATACAATTTGTTTTTTTTTTTTCAGAAAATGTTCTATACTTTACTATATTTGTGGAAAATTTAGAAAATTGTACAGAAAGTTTGTTTTAAGAAAAAAAATCACATTATTTTCTATTGTCGGAAGGAAGGGAAACGAAACGGAAGTATTACGCGTAATAAAACGAAGTTCGCGTGACCGTAGGAAGAAACTGCAGATGCATCGAAATAAATTGAATGAAATTGTTCTTTTTAGGATTCGATGATGTTACTGGTTGAAAGAACGTTACGTTATACAAAAGTGGAATTGCGAATTGTGCGCTTGTGGATGACACAACATCCGGTGAAAACTTCTTCTTTTTTTTCTTTTTTTTACCTCCTTTTTCTTACCAACACGCGCAGAAACGTAATCATTTCTTGTTCGCGTGTAATTGTTATGTCCGAATGTAAAATATAAAACCGGTGATAAACGAAATCGTTAACACCAATAAACAAGAGGAACGTGAGTTTCACTTTGATCCAACAACATTCATCGTTCGCACGTCAAATCATCCATTATTCTAAATATATTTAATATTACTTTGTATTTTATATACACTAAATAATATATTAAAAAAAAAAATAATAAACTCAATCAATTATTCATCCTACACTTCTTTAACTGCTACAAAAAAAAAGAAAAAAGAATTTAAAATATTCAAGACAAAAATTGTCTACGAATCAAACCAAGAAAGAAAACTAGCGGAAACAATTATATTAATAAAAATAAAAGTAAAAAATAAAAAATATAAAGGAAAAAATTTTGCGGCAATCTTGAAAAGAAGAATAAGAATAAGAAGTTGAAGAAGCGGGAACTCGGGAAGCCGTCGTCGGAGTGGTTTAGAAATTCGCATCGAGAGGCTCGTCACGTCTTTTCAAGAAGATAGAGGAAGAAAGAAAGAAAGAAAGAAAGAGAGAGAGAGAGAGAGAGAGAGAGAGAAAAGAAAAGAAGAGAAGCTTTCTTCTTCTTCTTTTTGGTCTTCCTATTTCCCCTCAACCCTCATCCTTCTGATCCTACACTTGTACCTACCGTTCTCCGTTCGACCAAGCCACGTCTAATCGCACGAAGGGCTCTCCCCATACACCTTCCAGCCCCCCACTTTCGACTCGTGCATGTATATATGCATCGCATTAGAATGGATTTCGTTTGTCTGTATATATACACACACATATATATAATTTCTATCGTTGAATCGCATTCCAAAGGGCCACAAGCATTTCCTGCACGCGTGTCCTCCAGGCAGCCTTGTCTTTTTCTTTTACTTTTTTATTCCAACCGAAAAGACCCCTTCTACATCTACTCCACCCCATACCACCCCACCTTTCCTTTACTTCCCACCTTTTCCCCCGTTTATTTCTTCTCCTCCTCATCCTCGAATGACAAGGTACTGGATTCTGCCAAGAGTAAACCCTACGATCCTTTATACCTTTCTTTTTATTTATTAACTCTTTCATTCTTTCATTCGGTTTTTAATATTAAAAACGACTCTCTCTCTCTCTCTCTCTCTCTCTCTCTCTCTCTCTCTTCCTCTCTCTATCTCTCATTATCTTCTTTTATACTCATTGAATATCGCAAAAATCACGATTGGAATCTTGATTATCCCTTCTACTCTTTTCATTTTGGGTACTACCCCACCAACCTGACTAATAAAAATCTTAAGTTTATATATTATATTCTGGTTTTTTGATCTCGCATATACTAAAGAAAAAAAGGGAAAAAAAAGGAAATGAAAAAAATAAAATAAAGAATGGACAGAATTGCAAAAAAAAGAAGAAAAAAAGAAGAAATAAAAAATAATACCGAGTAGATACGTTTGCAATTATACCGTCGTATCAACTATAGTTTGGCTCGCTTACATGTGTTGGTTTTGTGTCGTTCGAGTTATTAATTAAGCGAGCTCGAAATTCGATTATCAGCATACTCACTCGATTTATAACGCATATATAGCCCTAACGACAAACCGGACTCTCTTTCTTTCTCGCAATACACACACACGCACGCACATATGCACGCGCACATATCCGCGTTAGTTGCGAGTTCTTACGATACGAAGACGGGATTCTCTTTTTCAAGAAATCTCTTTTAATATGCCGATTACTAAATCTAATTACTGAGAAATATATACTATAATGATCGTCGCGGCATATCGTATTAATCGACGGACAAACATTTTGTTTGCGAATTTCTTACAGAAATCGACTTCAGTTATATTATATTATTTCTTATCGTTCTTAAACTTCTAAATGAATTTATTTAATTAATTATTGTTTTCGAATTAAGAATTTATTTAACTTTTTTCTTTTTTTATTTTACTTCTTGTTTTTTTTTTTACAAATATACAAATAAACGCGACTCGTCTTTAAAATTACATCTAAACTCAGATTTACACGAAAAATCGGTTCTTCAATATCGCGTAAATCGAAATCGTTGTTTCGTGCATTTATGTAAAATCGTCTAAAACCATAAAATTATTGTAGTTACCGCATATATACGAAATGAAAAAAATTTCCACTACTTTTCAAGATATAATGCCACTGTTATCAATCGAATGCAATTGAAATATGACCGGCAGAAATATATGCGTAATAAAAGTATTTATTATTTAAAAATCTTATTTTATATAAGTATACGCGAAACTCGTATAAAAGCGAAATCACGTAAATAAAACACCGTTTAAAGCAAACGGGGGGAGGGGATAGATGTAATTAAATTTTTATTACGATATTTAAAGTTGCATTTTTCACGGGTTATAGATTTTTTTAATATTTCTTTCTTTTTTTTTTCTTCTTCTTCTTCTATTTAATATCATTACCATAGAAATTGTTAAAAAAAAAAACATAAAGCGTGCTGTATTACAAGCGCTGCATACACGCAGATAGATAAGTATTCATACGAACGTAGGACATGGTGGTGCGTCATTCGGGTCGAATGGAAAGGTGAACGAACGTGACACACTAGAAAGAGTGCAATAAACGGCGTTACGTTATTAAACGTAAAACAATTCTAGTAAATTTCTCAAGGGCGTGCTTTGCGACGCAGGGGGCAAGAGAGAGAGAGAGAGAGAGAGGGAGAGATAAAGAGAAAAAGAGATAAAGAATGAAAGAGAAAAAGAGATAAAGAATGAAAGAGAAAAAGAGAGAAAGAGAGTAGGCAAGGCTACTTGGAGGACAAACGTGCCGGAAGCGGCGCGCCCTACGGAATGCAACGAGTTATATGGACTTTACACACCGTAGAAAACGGACTTACGAATTGTAATCCAAAGTTAAAAAGAGATACAGAGAAAAAGAGAGTTCGATTCTAATGCACATGTTGATATGTCTACGTGTCTCGTTATTCTACAATCCTTTATTTTTCAAACTCATGCATTCACGTAACGATCGTGAGTCGAGCGTGAAAATGTCAGGGAAGAATACTTAAATACTAAATTCGATTAATCGATATTCGATAACAGTCCAGTTTCCAACCTGACATTCCCCTTTTAGTATTTTTTAGTTCTTGTATAATATTATTTATTTCATTTAGAAACGCGCCACGTGTATATATATCTAATTGTATATATAAAGTTATACGAATTTAAATATATACGAACCTTCTTTCTATAATATCTACAAAAACATAATATTATTTGTTTCTTTTTCATATTTTAATAATTAAATTATTACAACGAATATGAGAAAATTAAATGTTTAATATTGTATACAATAACAAAAATAAACTCTATTTACACCAAATTAAAAGATAAGGTAAACAAATTTGACCAGTCAAACTTAGTATATAAAATACCGTGTGAATGTGGAAAGTGTTATATTGGACAAACGAAACAGAAACTTAAAAAAAGATTAGACCAACATAAAAATGACTGCAAACCTACAAATGTAAATAAAATT
>NW_014569603.1:724343-755269 GCF_001313835.1 Polistes canadensis
CGCGCGCGTGTAAAAATATATATATATATATATACCCTTTCCTTCCTTCCTTCTTCCCTCCCTCTCTCCAACCATTCCACCAGGATCAGATTCGGCTACTGTCCTCGACAAACCGTTCTCCAACCAACAGCATCTTCTTTGCCTTTCTCTCTTTCATTCTTTATCTTCGAGGAACGTCGAATCGGTACGCGGAAAGAAGCATTTTTATTTCACGTTAACAAAACAGATTCCAATCTGACATTATCCTTTTTCGAATCTTCGTAAAAGATACTGAACCCTAATCGATTTCAATTTTATGCTTTTGCGATAAAATATTTCTTCTTTTTTTTCCTTTATCAACATATAAATATGAATTTTTTAAATATTCTATACAAGATCTTTTAACCCTAATCACTTTCAATTTTATTCTTTTGCGATAAAATATTTTTTGTCTATATTTTCAACACGCATATAAATTTTTTGATGAATATTCTATACAAGATTCTGTACCCTAATAAATTTCTGAAAATTACGGCCCTCACAAATATTCTAATAAACATTGAATGCACGATCAAAACTCTAATTCAAATTTATTCAATATTTCTATTATAAATAATACCGCAATAAAATGATCTAATCTTTTGATGAATAACGAACCTAATCCTATTAAATATCTAACACGTTTCTAATGAAATCATGCATCTACATTACAGGATACAAACGCGGATAGGAATTCTTTCGATCTTAAAAAGAACAAAAAAATATCTACACTTGCTGTAAGTTGATTCAGATTAAGGATTTTTAACCGAATCAACAACCATTATATATACGAATCAACTAAAAGTAATATTACGTATGCAAGAACAAATCGGAATAAAGATTTGTCCAGTCAGTCAGTCAGCAACCCTAACGGGTTTGTATCGATTTTTACGTATCGATAACGATAACAGGAACTAATCTATAACGAACACTTAGTTCTTTGTTCGAGTTAGCAAAAGAACCCGAATGAGAACTTCTCGTATGAACGCACATAAACATGCATGTATACGTGTATGCTTGGGTATGTACTTGGGTGAATCTTTCCAAGTAGTATTTACGCGATCTCAGGGAGGAAGCAAGAATGAAAAACAGAAAGAGACAGAGAGAGAAGATGATAGGAAAAGAAAAAGATAGGATTATATAAACGAACACTTGGAATTAAAGAGAGAAGGGTAGAAAAAGATAAAGAGATAGAGTGAATGCATAATGGTGAATCATATTTCGAGCAAAGAAATTAGATCATTAAGCCGAAGCAAGTACGACCTTGGGTTCGCTCGTCCGACCGAGCGGACGAAGCGGACGGTAAGAAGCTAAGTGGCCCGTGAATAATTCTATTAAATCTCTCCCGCATTCGTTTCATCATGATCTTTCTCTCTCTCTCTCTCTCTCTCTCTCTCTCTCACTCTCTCTCTCTCTCTCTCTCTCTCTCTCGACGGTGCAATTACATTAAATTACGCTTATTGGGATTCGATTTTAATTATCCGTAGCTGCATCGAATTCAGAAAAGAGAAAGAAAAAGAAAAAGAGAGTGAGAGAGAAAGAGAGTTAGATGGGGAAAGGATGGAGGGAGAGAGAAAATACCAGGGTTGCTTTTTTAATATTCCCTTTTAAGGGATCGACCAATAACAGTAGCTAAGATCCCCAATGGATTTACTCTCGATATTTGTAATACCTTTAATTACATGCTTATAACGTATATACCTTAAACTTACTCAGGTATGTCATTAGCTCCAAGAAATTTCGTTCCTTCTCTTTCAAATTGCTATTTTTAAATTGTTTCGATTATAATCGATAGGTGTATGCCAATGCGTGTACGTGTGTGTCCTTTCAATCATAATTTTGTATTATTATTATAATGCAATAGTTTCTATTAAAGGATATACTACCTCCATGTTGAATAACAAAATTGAAAATTATATTTGTTTAAAAATTGTGGATCACAAATAATATAGTAACAGTAAATTTTTAGAAAATAATTATATCAATGAAATTATAATTCAATGAATTAAATGGACGAAGCCAGGAAAGTATTTTCCTTTTATTTTTATATCTCTCACGATGCAATTGTATCAAATGCATTTGTATCGTTTGATGATACTCGCGAAAGAAAAATAAAAGTTCTTGCAAGCATTCTCTTGATGAGATTTAGAACGCACAAGGAGAGTGCGATCTTTGACGTGGCATGACCAGATGAACGAATGCATAATGTTGAATTAAAGACACACACGCATACATATATTCACTCACATAGATCGACATATGCAACATTGAAGAAACTGGATCATTAAAGTCGCCAGCAACCTTGGATTTCTTGCACTCATCTTTCCTATCCATGCATAGAACGAACATCCGTTGGAATCGTGCTCTTAAGAAATATCATAGAACGAGGAAGATCTTATAATTGATCTTATACGTTCGTATCTTTTTTCTTAAAAAAAAAAATTTTTTTTAATAAATAAACAATAATACGAACAAAAATACGTATATGTAAAATATTTTCAACGACTTTTCGTCTCTATTCAAATTTTTCGAAATAGTTTTCTTCCTACTTAGATGGAAGAAAAAATTATTTTTAAAAAATTACAAGTATTCACGAGATTTTAAATTATAATGATAGTGTGGAGACGAAACATGAAACTCTCCTTTTGTCAGGCCGCAGTCAATAAGCAATGGAACGTGCGGTGCAGCAATTCATTTGCTTAGGATGAATATGAATGTGTGTGTGTGTGATTGGCGCGTGGAACACACAGCAAAGCCGTTGCGACAAAGAGATAAAGAAAAAAGAAAAGAAAGACAAGAGAATGAATCGTAAGCCAATCGTCCAGACGAAAGGACGTTTAAGACGTTATTCCTACTTTATTAGCCTTTAACCCTTTGGCCTATAACCACGAGTCTGACTCGTGGTAAAGAATTTGTGCCATAAGTGAAAACCACGAGTCTGACTCGTGGTAAAGAATTTGTGCCATAAGCGAAAACCACGAGTCCGACTCGTGGTGAGTATATATCTTGCGCCAGTTCGGGTATAGGGCTGAACAGTTGAAGAATGGCATGGCGCGCGACGACTCTCTTGTTTATTATGGCACGCACAATTGGCAGATATCGTGTAGACCAAGGGGTTAAGACGTTTCTTTTGATTTTATAATTTCATTTATTTTTAAGAAATATTTATCCCTTTTTGTCATACTGATAGTTCCACAATATACTCATTAACAAAATCTATAATCAACTTTTTCGCTATCTCCATACCTAATCTTACAATAGGATAAAAAAAAAGAAATAAAAACGAAAGAAGAAAAAGTTTGAAAAAATTATTACTAATTCGATAGATTTAATTGCGAGGAAATAGTGAAATATAATAAAAAGAAAAGAAAAACAAGTGTGAACAAATGGAAATCATTAGAAATTCAAATACTTGTACGTATTATTTTCGTTAGATTCTATTTCGAACGGTTATCTCGTAACATCGCTGGTGGTGAACCATCTAAGCCTATCCTAGTTTTTACTTAGCTATACCGGATTAGAGTAAAGATGCTGTTGCTATTGCTAGTACTGTGGTGCTGGTGCTGGTGCTGATGCTGGTGCTGGTGCTGCTACTGTTACTCGTCTGTGAACCATCTACGGCTTGTAGATTCTCTCTACCTTATACGATTATTTCATCTCCCTCTCTTCCTCCCACCCTCACCTTGTGAACGTTCAACCATTCTCCAATCGAAATGTATGAAGCAGATAAAAAGGATTTCAAACGATGAAAAAAAAAAAAGAAATAAAAGCGATTCCAACTGCTTGTCTCTAATAAACTCTGCAAATTCTTCTCATCTACGTTTACCTAAAAAAACAAAATGAAGACTGGAAAAAAAACATACCTATCAGATCGAAAATAAATAAAATTATTATTCGGAAATTAAAACAAAATATCGATCAAATAATAATTAACTTGATCATTGAAATATTGTACGTCAAACTTAATACATCAACAGCTGTAAAGAAAAAACAAAAAAGAAAAAAGAAAAAAATGCATCATCACCCACGCGTATATCATCCCACACTATTAATTTACCTTATCGAATTAAAAACAGATCGGATCGTATTAACAAAAGACCAAGATGAAATAAAAATATACGAAAATATATCCTATACCTCTTGAAGTATTCAATGAGTCGGAAAATGAAGCTTGAAACGCAGGACTATCCACGAGATAGTGTCTCGTGTGTCTTGAATAAAATTAAAAAAAAAGCCAAAAAAGAAAATAAAAGAAAAAACATCGAAATGAAAAAAAAATGAAAAATAAATTTTACGATAAACGAGAAGACGCGAGCAAAAGAATTAAAAAAATAAAAATAAAAAGTGAAAGAAGAAGTAAAATAAAAAAAAATATTATATCTGTAGGAGTGAGAAGGACAAGGAAAAAGAAGCGTTTTATGTAATTTGGTCCTATTTAACGTTACCCTTATGCCGTGCAACATTCGATACTTCTTCGATCAGGCCTATATAACACGTGGACAATGTAAGATAACACCTTCATAACCAGAACTAAAGAACTAATAAAATACTCAGGTAACTAAACGCGTTATATATATAACACATTGCCCTTTTTCGTTAAGTAGTTTTCTTTTTTTCTTACGGAAATTCTGTATTAATCACGTTCACCGATACCAAACTTAACCCTAAACCACAAAATCATTTTATATTATGGTGACGGACGCGAATTTAGAACACTCGTTGTGTTTCGAGTGTTGGTCAAGTAGGTTTTGATTTCTTTGCCATCGCACATCCGCAATGAAAAATCAAATTCAACATTTTTTTGTTCGAAAAATAACATTCCTAACAATTTAATATATATTTTGTATATTATACCCCATTTAATATGTTGTATAAAAAATACCGAAAGAGAGATCGATTTCCCCTTCAAAGAAAACAACGATTCTCCTTTCAGATAGCCATTATCTTGATAAAAGGATCTTTATATCTGTATGTTACTATCAATGCCGACTTGCCATGAAGACTTTCCAGTGTGGTTCACGTACGCGGAACGATCTGGCTAACGCTTACAATGCTCTTTTCTACTAGCTACGATATAATTACGTGTTACCGATTTTTTTATTCGATTTGGACAATACGATCGCGTATTGCCTCTGGTTGTTTTATTTTTCTCTTTAATAAGATTGAATGAAATAGAGAAATAAAGAAATAGAAATTCCATTCAGGATAACTACAAGTTTGAAACTTAATAAATTAAATAGAAAAATAAATCGATTGAGTTTTTATTTGATGTTGAATATAAATTTTGCTATTTATAATTAATTATTCAAATAAAAAATAAAATAAATAAAAATCGGAAACGAATATCTTTGGGATAAATAAAATAAAAAACGTTATGCCTAATTAGTAAAAATCCCAACCAAAAACATTAAGATATATGAAAATAATTTCAAATAATAATAATACATAAAACGTTGAGAGAGAAAAGAATTTGTTTTAAATTATATTCCAAGGTAGTTAGATTTTCAAATTCATATTTTCTAATGAAGAATGAGAATTTGCCGGGAGCAAGCAGTACGCGTCTGATACTTGGAAGAAGATTCTGCGGTTTGTTTCTCTCCCCGGTAACTCCCACTATCTTTATCTTTATCTTCCTTCTTTTTTCTTCATCTTTTTACTATATTTCTTTCTTTCTTTCTTTCTCTCTCATTCTCTTTCCGCTTGAATGAGAAAAGATGACTCGAATGCCCCGTGGCACGTTCTGTCCATCCGCATAAAAAGCTTCATTGCGCATACGCACACCGGAAATCCCCTCCTGATTGCCACGATCCAACTTCCCTTTACGGAAGTGCACCTCGTGGAATGCGAACGTGCCACCACTATAGTATTTCCTTGTCCTTTCGAGGAAATTTAATCGATACCTTGAACCCTTACGAATGATCCTTTCTCTTTTTGTTTGTTTTTTATGTGTTATGAATTGATCGATGATCTTTCGAAGAACACAGGATGACTCATTCGAAACGTTTTAAACGATTTATTCGAATTTAAACGTCAATGAACATAAAATCAAATATAAGAAGTTATAAAATACATCACTAATAAATACTTATTATCATTATTACGATATAAATGAAATAAATCAAATTATTATTCTGTCGTAATAAAAATATTAAAACTAAAGTGAACGATAAAGAAACGAAACGAAACAAAAAAAAAATGGATTGACTTAATAAAAGTCTGACTAAAGTACTATCGTTAATATCCGATCAAAGAGATACTAATGTTCACCGAATGTAAATTGAAGCCGTCTGGGAAGTGACAAAGAGTCGCGCTAATTAATCCCTTAATTGAATTAATTCTCGTCTAGAACGAACCGATCGATCCGATCATTCGGAACAAAGTGCAAGGATCAAAGGTCTTATTCCGATACTCCGTTACGTAGTTGATTCGTGAGAGTAGAAGAAGAAGAAGAAGAAAGGAAGGAAGGAAGGAAGAAAGAAAGAAAGAAAGAAAGAAAGAAAGAAAGAAAGAAAGAAAGAAGAAAGAGCCACGTGGAAAGGCACCTGCTTCAGGACTTTCGTAGTATTGTTTTAGGGTCAGGTAGATGATCTTTAATAGCCTCTGGACACGCTTCGTGCCTCTTCGAATGTTCACTGAACCGAGTAGCTCCTCTTAAAATCAAAGTTTTTCTTTTCTTTATCGTTTCTTCTTCTTCTTCTTCATCTATACTGAACCATCTCTCTGAAGAAGCTTTTAAACGTTAATCTATAGGTATACACATAAACATATATACACACATACAAGTTTAACTAGCTATCATATATACTTCAAAGTTACTTACAAATTAGAATACATCAGTTAGACAATGAGTCTTTATAATTTTTTTTAATCTTCAATTTTTCATATCGATAAACGTTTTATTCACGTTACAAAATATACTCATTTGTTATAAATTGTTTCTGTGACGTGTGGAATGATTTTGTTTCTTTTACATAGCCTTTAAAATTATTTTTATTTATAGTCCGTATTAAATAATACGCATATTATTTAACAACGATACATGTTAATATAAATTTAGAATTAATTTTAATCGTCTCTCGTTTTGTTATTTGTAATAATTAAGAAATTATAGTTTTATGTTATTGTTCAATTAAAAGTGATGTTTTAATCTTACGTATGTTTCGTCATACGTGTACACGTAACAAATTTAGAATACAATTAGATTTATTGTAACTAATAGTACGATAGATTATCACCACGTCAACAGATCATGCTGTTGTTATTTACGATCGATAAAATAAACAAAGACTCCGTATCATTAACATTCGAACAAAAACCGGATAACGCAAAGAAATGATTATTCACATTATGTTAAATTATTGTTGTTGGTATATAGAGAAATATATTTATTAATATATTTGTGTGTACTTGAAATAATATTTTAAATTATATAAAACTGTATATGTATATTTCACATAAAAAGTGAAAGACCTATTTAATATATTTCAAATAATTAATAAATTATGTATTTAAAAAAAATAAATTAATAAATTTATTTATTTATATAACAAATTGAGTATATATATATATATATATGTACAGAAACCGTGAAAATAACAAAAGGATCACAGGCAAGAACTCGCAGGAAAGCGTCGATCGAATCGATTAGTGTGCTTCTCGCTTACCACGATGCAATTACCTATCCGAAGTGCAATTACACGTTAACCGGCTTAGGAAGTTATACATTTGTCTTTATAGCGAGAGGAAACTAACTAACCGCGTACGTGAGTCCTTGTAAATCCGTTATCTCGATAAGGAAAAGAGAGGGAATTTCTAATCACTCTAAACACGCTCATCTTTATTTATTAATCCTTAAATATATGTCGTTGGAAAATGAAAACATATTCATTAACGATTTAACATACCCGTACATATGTATATATATACCTACTTGCAATTATTTCATTTAACATTTAATGTTTTAATTAAAGGACTTGAAATAAAAAACAAAAACAATCTCATTTAAAACGAATAGATTTTCTTTTCATTTATTATTAAAAAATATTCTTTCTTTTTTACCGGAGTGCGCATAAATATTAAAAACACCGATACAATCATCCGACAGTAGAAGACAAGAAAATGAAATGATAAATGAAATTAAATAGCGATCTCGAAAGGAATGAAACTCAGATTCAGGACTCGATAGCGTCGTCACGACTTATCCATTAATTTTCACTAAGAAATCGATACGAGAAATCTGTCTAATTAAATCACACCGGTTCAAAACGATTTTTAACTAAATTATACCAAACAAGATCATTCTGTTGCATAATATTTATATATAGATATAAACTAATTCGAATATGATGACGTACAATAATTATTTTCTAAACATTATCTTCGTTAAAAAAGAAAAAAAAAGGAAAAAAAATAATTTGAATTAATTTTCTAGGGACTTTTCAGGTTAAACGATTGACGATAATAAGAAAACGAGTTCAAACATAGCACGTCGTTGATACTTCCGGAGTTTAAAAGGCAGAGGCTTTAAAAGACATGATTGTAACGCATCGTGTTACCTATATCAGTTACTTTTCTTGTTATTTTTCTTTTTCTTTCTTTCTCGTGTTCTCTTAGTGTTTCTTGTCGGTGCGTTGAAGTTATTGCCGTAACGACAACGTGAATATCGGTGGGGATTTTAATGCCACGGGTGTCGGAATGCCGTGTCGCTTGGACAACTAGTTTACCTCCTCTTTTACTCAGCTACTGCTGCTGCTAGTTGCGGAACGCAGTAGTCCCTCTCTTTCTCTGTATATCTTTGTATTTATATATATATATATTTATTTATCTATGTATCAATGTATATATGTATGTTTGTATGTACAGTGCTTGCTCTGAACGACGGAACGAAAGAACAATAAAAAGATTCAAGCTAAGGAAAAAGAAGAAGGATAAGAAGAAAAAGAAATCGGTGCAAGCAACAAAATGCAAGAAGAAAGAAGAAACAGAAGCAGCTACATCGAGAAACCAATGAGTATCTTCTTGATCCTAAGAGGACGATCATCCGTTGGATTAATGCAACAAGAAAAGAAGTAATCGTAAGATAAGTGCCTCGTGGAAATCTGGAATAATTTGAACCTGCCGAGCAGGATTGAAAGAATTTTTTTTGTTTTTCTTTTTGTTTTGTTAGAAAATATTTCTATCTCTTGATTTAATACTTCCTGTTTGATAGTACTCTATTTTTTGATAATATATTTGATTTAAATTAATGATTAGATTGTGGCTAATTTTAAAGTAAATTTAAATAAATAAAAAACAAACATATTTTTATACAATTAGTATATTTTAGTAAAATGATATACCAATCGTGGTCAAGATATTGCATTTAATTAGGTCGTAAAATTAGTTATTAACATGTATGAATTATTTTAAACAAATTCCATCACGTATTTTGAATAAATCGGTAACACTGTGATCACGATAAAAAGTAAGAAATAAGTATCCGAACCTCTTATGAATAAATTTTTCTCTCTAACTCGAGAATAATGTGGCCCCATAACATTGTCGAAAAATAATCTAAAGCGAGATAATATAATGGACGATAAATGCATTCGATAAGTGCATCGATCGGTCAAACTACTTTGCGTGTCGTGCAATGACTTTCACCCTGGCATTAAGTAAGCGTCGATTATTCGAGACGATGCACGATTCGAGAATCACGTCACCTTCCGATTTTTCATCGTCACGCTTCGATCATTTCCAGATTCTAATTCCTTTCGATCAATAATTGTTACCATTTCTACTAAAATTCGATGCATACACAATATATCGATAATTAAGATAAATTATTTTAATCTTTAATCGGTCGATCGAAAATTATGCTCATTAAAAAAATTATAAAAAATTGTTAAAGAATGATTTTAAAAGTCAATAAAAAATTTGGAATTTGAAAAGAACGTAAAATCAAGGGATATTTTACGAATAATAAATGCAATAAAAATGTTTATTGGCGTATATGCAAGTCGCCTCCGCCTAATCGATTTGCATTTCGAATCCATGCACCTACTTATACACCTAACACGCATAAACATATCTCTACTGTCGTGGGTGTTAACCAAGGGACCGAAAAGGATGTTTAAAAGATTATCCGAGATCAGGCGAGTTTAATATCCGAGAAGGCTATTGGCACACCGTATAGGTCAAATTCAGCATTGCAACATATCTATAAACATATTGACCACAACGTGAAATGATAGAAATATTTCAAAGCTACATTTTCTCTCGCTAATTAACGTTAATGAATTAATTTTTCTATCATCCTACGCGGTGGATATCAAAACTTATAACATATAATTACGCATGCACATGTCCGGGAATAGGTTTTAACGATTTTTACGATTATTTATTAAAGTATAATAATTTACGTGTATCCCAATGATTATTATTTCTATAAAGAAGAATTTTTAAGACGAAAAACAACAAAAATAAAGAAAGAAGAAATCTTTCTTTGGAGAAGAAGTAAATAGAAAATAAATAAGATAAAAGTACACTTAATTGACACGTGCCTAATACTTTCGTTGATTTTTCATAGAAAAAAAAAAGAGTTATGAATGATGATATTCATGAAAAATGTGAAGAATCCGGAGATCATTCTTCTGGAAAGAAGGACGACGAAAGAAAGAAATAAAAGAGCACAGTAGTGGGAGGTACAAAATAAAAAAAGATAGGCGTACAAAAGAAAGAATGAAAGAGAAAGAAGGAAAGAAAGGAAGGAAGAAAGAGAAAGAGAAATAAAACGCGTAAAAAGGGAGAAAATGTGTCGCACAAAAGGAGAGGCAGAGGAGGTCAAGCGGGGTCAACCGATGTGATTTGGTTTATGACGCGAGCTCGCCTCTTCTGCATTATTGTATTTTCGTCGATGATTTACGATAGGAACGACCGCGTTTCTCCCTTCCTTCGTATTATCCATTTCTCTCTCTCTCTCTCTCTCTCTCTCTCTCTCTCTCTCTCTCTCTCTCCCCTTTTCTTTCTTTCTTTCTTTCTTTCCTTACTTCCTTTTATCTTTCTCGTTTACTTCATTTTTCTCATGGGACACCACAGGCGGTTGTACTTCGACTACTCCGAATTCGAACGAGCTGATTTTTATTTACTTCCTGATAGCTGTTCGCGTAAAAAGAAACCAAACAAAATTGACCTTTCTCTATCTTAAATTTTACAATCTTATAAGAAAAAGAAAGTAAGAGAGACCAAAATTTTTGTCGAAAAACGGTATTAATTATTAATAAAATAACGAATAATTAAGAAACGTGAGAAAAATATAGTAATGGTAAAATATTTCTTAAGAATCTTCTGTGGTTTCCATTAAATATGCAAAACAAGTCTGGAACTATTTTATAGACACTTACAATAATGAATAGATAATAAAAAAATGCTTGTCTTTTAAAAGCGAATAATTTTATACGATACAACGTTATAATAAAAATGTTGTTTCTCTCGTTTTTTAATGCCATCGATAATATATCTAATTGTAAATATATATACACCATACATGTGATACATGTATATGCATAGATACGAGCAGGAAAGTCACAGTGGAAAAAGAGAGATCTTTCGCGTACGCGAGGTAGCACCTTCGTTTAACATGAAAACGCATAAAGTCCTTGGAAATCCGTGTTGCTCGGATATACGTAGGACTAAGCCGATAATTTACGATCTACCAAAAAGGAGAACTAATTTTATATCGAGAAGTCGATCGTTGAAGATACGCATAGATTTTATTTCATCCTTTTCACATATACACAGAGGACACGCACGCGAAACCCATCCAGAAAAGTAGAGAAAGATAAAAAACAGACATGAAAAAAGAAAGACAAACACGTATAGACAAAAACACACACATACACAAATACGGACAGTTATATAAATATATATTATTTCAAAACTATATATTTCTAGATAATAGGTTGTTCGGAAAGTAATTTCGTTTTTTATTTATCATTACAAAAGAATAATCTAATATTTATTCATGTATATATATATATATATTGACTCTTAGATTATATTAATATTAATTTAATTATTAATCCATCTATTAATAAGTAACTATTTATAAATTTATATTTATAAATAATAGAATTTTCGGAAATAACTTTTTAACTAATCTAACATTTATTAATATATATATATATGTATATATTTATCTGAGGAAATTATACATACATCTAAATAAATAAGTACCTGCACGCAAGTAGAAATAGAAATAGGGTGGTTACCTATACATAAGAGCGTATCGAGAACTTCGTAAAAAAAAAAAAAAAGAAAGCATGCGCTTGTCTCGTCTGGATTAAAGCAGCATGGCATCGCTCATCGACGACTTATATATCGTTATTCATATATATTTAGAAGAACTCTCGGAGAGAACGCGTCGAGCAGGTTTTCTCGCTTTCTTGCTATATCCTCTTCCTCCTCCTCCTCTATCTCCTTCTTTCCTCTTTTTCCTCTTTTCTCCTTCCTTATCTCGAGAAGTGCAACACCGACCGACAGTGTTGAGAAGTTCCTTTTAAAAGTTACTTCTACGTGCTACGAGTTATAGTTAGTAACTACTAGAAATGGATGAGGATGAAGAAGTGGTAGTAGGGTAGGGTGGAAGAGAAAGGGGGAGAGGAGAATAAGGGTACGAAGAGGATGTGATTCGTTGAAAATGAAAAATTAATCTATATTTAAACGCTTCGATTAATTACGAGCAATGAAACTCCAACTCTAAGTAAGGACAACTTAGATCCAGTGTATTTATTTTATAATATATGTATGTATGTGTATGTATGTGTGTGTGTTATAGGACTGCAGAAACTCGAGGAACCTAAAGAACTCACGAGAAACTCTCAACTCGAGTTCCCTCTCATAAGAAGTTAAACTTCTTGACTATTTTACTACTATACTACTACTCGTTTGCTTTTTAAAATGTTTCAAAGAAAAAATGTTGAAGAAACGGGAACATTAGTTTTCTTTGCTGTTGCAAATACTCTAATCGTTTCTCATCTCAAATAATAATGGATGGGATGTTACGATTACGTAAGATGGCATTATTAAAATATCGTTAGCAATGCGTTAGAGATGATATATTTTTAATATGATTGACGATTGATAAATATTATGATTTACTAATTTTTTATTAATTATTTATCTTTGTTTCCGTATGTTTCTTTTTGTTTTGTTATCTCGATCATTGAACTGTTATATATATTTCTCTTAATAATTTTTCGGACACTGGTTTTTCCATCGTGCATCAAGTGTATTTTCGGATGAGAGAGAGAGAAAAAGAGTAAAAAAAAATATGCTCTCATTTCGCAAATCATTCGAGTAAACAGTAAATAGCCGAGGAGGCCGTTGACTTTCGAGATGCATGTCAGCGCGTATAAATGACATTATCTTATCTTCTTTCCCGCGTCCGTGCATTTATATGCACTATAATAAAACGATTTATATTCCTTGGTATGCGTAGGAGGAGTTTGGAAATAATACCTAACCAAAATTTTCTCCTTACCTCCGAGAAGAAATCTCGAAGAGTTGACGGAACAACAAAAATCGGTGAAATAACACGAAAAATGAAAGAAAATTTAACAATTTTTAAAGGAAATAAAAAAGAATATGAAATAGGTAAAGAAATAAATATAAAATTAAAATAAATTATTTTTAAACGCATAACAGAGAGAGATAAAGAAATGAATATAAATGAAAAAAATACAATATAGATTTAAAATGATTAAAAAAAAATATATAAATTAAAAATAAAATTTGTAGTTCACGCGAGTAGTGCACAGAGTAGAACACACGCATAGAGGAGAAGTGCGAAAAGAAAATCAGAAAAAAATAAGTAACAAACAAAAATAATATCTACAATACACATAGAAAGTAGTTTATACACAAATACACGCATGATAGTATTAATGATAGAACATTAAAATATTAATAGAGAAATCTAAAGAAGAAATAGATATTAAGTAGACAAAATATTGACCAAAAATATAGATTAGATAACTAATGTATTTAGATAGAGAACATTATAGACATAGAGACGGCGTTATCTTCTACACGGTAAACAAATCGAGTTAAGGTTTTTTAAAGAAAAATATAGAGCGGAGAAAAGTGTTGAGAAGTAAAAGACAAATCTCTTTTCTCTCGTGAAAAAAAAGAAAGAAGGTAAACAATAAAATAAGAAAAAGTCAACTTACTTCAAACTTTCATTTCACCCCGATCGCGGTTTTTACTTATCGTTTCAACGACTTTTTCAGAAAAGTCCAACTTTTTCCGTAGTTGTTCCATACAAATTTTCAACATTTTATTATAAAAGATATAAATGAACGAAGTTTAAAATTAGTTGGCCACACGATCATTCGAAATACAATTTTTCCACTATTCGAAGCAGAAGAAAAAAAGAAGAAGAAAATAAAAACTAATTGTAAAATAAATGATAAATAAAAAAGACAGAAAAAAATACCAAATTTTAAACGAACGAATGCGCAATTAAAATAAATCAATGATACGAAATGACAAATAAGAAAAACCGATAATTTATTGCAAAGAATGATCGCGAATATCTACCGTTAAAAATAAAATACCAAATAAAAAAGATGATTCACCCTTACAAAACAAGATTTGCTAATAAATATATATTATTTCCATTTCTTTTCTTTGTTTTCTTTTAATTTTTTTTGTTGAAATGCAAAGAAATCTCAAGTGAGTGAAAACACGTGAGCTTCTGGTGAAAATTCAACTATATTTTTAATCCGTTGAGATACTCTTTTAGTAAAATTATATAAAATGCATTTATATATTTACCTGTCTCTCTCTCTCTCTCTCTCTCTTTCTCTCTCTTTCTCTCTCTTTCTCTCTCTTTCTCTCTCTCTCTCTCTTTCTATGTTTTCTTCTCTTTTTCACAAATATGGAACGAATAAAAGCGAATCGACCGCTTTAACATTTGCTTACTTTCGCGATTCGCGTCGAATGCTACATCGAATGCTGCATCGTCGTCTGGGAGAAGAAAAAGAGAGACGGTGAGACAAACAGACAGACGAACAGAACAGAAAACACAGACAGACGGATAGACAGACAGAGTAAGAGACAGAGATAGAAAGATTTTTCGTTTCTGTAGATACATGCATAGCGTTTACCACTACCATCCAAACGACATCGTTTTCTTCTTTCAACGAAAATCGTGGGTGGAGGGTGAAAATCCGAGTGGAATGACACCACCGCTAGAAAATCCAATAAGCGTCGTCTAATTCGCTACCGCGAACCTTATGAATAACGAATACATCCCAACTAGGAAAACGGTATGATATCTCTCTAATGTAAAATCCTCGAACTAGACAAATTAATTTCTAACGAGAAATTAATGATATCTACGAGAACTTAGTTTTCGAATTTCCATCAAAAATAAATAACCATCAAAAACTTGTGGATCGTATTCTTCTATATAAAATAAATAAAAAAATCTTAAATGAAAATTGTTCGTTGGAAATAAAATTCACGATCAATTGAAAAATTAAAAATTATGATATTGTATCTAACATTTCTAAAATGTTCCTCGTTTTCTTGTCGATCTAAATTTGATGATAAAACTTAATCTGATGTATCAAAGACACGCACGTTGTTTATAATATTGTATAAAAAAATACAAAAAAAAAAAAATAAAAATAAAAGTACAGATAAAAGAAGAATGTTTAGAATGCGTGAGAAGGATCGTAATTTTCTGACGATTCTATTACTTCATCCGAGAAATAGAGAAAACGATGAAGTTAGAATATAGTTGCTATATTTACATGTGTATATATGTGTGTGCATACCTATGTTCTTAAGTATGTTGAATATGAAAGCATAAGAAACTCCACGCACGAGCGATCAGAAACGATTGCATGCGACCATATCACACGTGAGCGTCTTATTGTCGCGTGCACTTGTGTATTATCTCTCTCTCTCTTTCTTTTACTCTTACTCTTACACCTATGTATACTACGTTAGTAAACAGCACTGGTTATATAGGACACACGGCAAGTATTCTCTGACTTCATTTTTCTAATCGATTTTAAAGGTGAAGGCGAAGGACTCGTACGCATACACACGTACATAGTAGCCTTTCAAATCGTCGTAAAAGCGCTTTAAACGTTCCGAATACGACTCGAAAATCAATGGACGGTAATCTTAAAAATATATCCTAACTTTTACGATAGTATAAATTACAAAGATAAATAATGTTAAACAATTTTACGAACAAATTTATGAATCGATATTAGAAAAAAGAAAAATACGAAATGGAAATTGAAATAGGAAATATAAACGATTATAGAGTCGAAATGAAAATTTTTACAATTTTACGAACAATTTTTTTTTAAATGCAAAGTTATACAATAAAAAATATTTCATTGAAAAATTGAATAAATATAACGCATGATTTTGATCAATTTCGATCTCTGTGTGTACCGCAAAAGGAAGATGAAATCGTAGGCGTTTGATTCAGGTCAGTAATCACAGTATGACCTTTTTTACACGCTCGTTAAATTTAAACGATTAAAGGAAGTCTAAGGATTCTGAAATTCGATGAGATCACATATAACTCTCTCTCTTTCTTTTCTCTTTTCTCTGTCTTTTTCTTCATGGAGACACTTAATGATCTTTATATATATATATACACAATGAATAAGATCATTTCTTGCAGTTTTTTATTCGAGACCGAAATATAATTGTTCTCGTTATTTTATGTTCATTAAAGAAAGTAGACAGAAATACGTATTGATAATCGTCGTCACATACCCGTGTCGGAGTTCACTATATTAACTTGCATTAAAGATAAGAGAGAATTCTTACCAATTTTTTACGATAACTTTTAATTTAATTTTGATAAAAAAAATAAAAGGTAACTTTTTGTCGAATGAAATAAATATATTTTATTCACAATTGAAAATATTAAATATTATAATAAAATAATAATAATATAAAGAACCAAAATTGCCACTAAAATGGTGTTATCTATCTAAACCTTAATATAAAACAAAAAATAATATAAACTATCATTATAAAATATCAGTCACATTATTACGAATATAATGACAACTACATACATATGTACATTTTATAATTAATTTTGTATTATTAACAACAATTTATAATTTTATATATATATATACATGCATTATATATATACACATAAACGCAGATATATAGGCCTATATAGATATATAGGTTGACATATCTTTTTTTTAATTCTCGATGCACCGGATGTAACGACATGGAAACGAAGGAAAGAAGAAAAGAGGCCAAACTCGGGTCGTATCGTCCACGTAGTGGAACGAATTCCATGCTAGGCCACCCTTTCAAAGCCGGAAGAAAAGAGTCCGATATGCGAGAGATAAAAACAGTTTTCTTCGTGAATTTATTCGTGAAAGATTCTTAATACATAGAAAAGAAGACGACAGAGATTCTTTCTCGTCGTCGTCGTCTTTTAAATGACATGCCAGGAACATTCGCAAATTGGAGCAGTAATCGGATGTACCGTAATAACTCAAATAAACTCTGACTAGCGATTCTCTCTTCTCTTAACTTCTCTTTACTTCTTATTCTTCTTCATCATACTCTTTATGAAATAAAGAGCGAGCTAGAGAATCTTGCAAATCGCTTTTGATATTTTTCCTCTAACTCTTCCCCATTCGAAAGTCGACCCTTCTTCCTTTTGTGCTTTTATTAAGACAACAAACGTACGATCTAACGAAAGTGCAAATAATTCTGTTGCCATAATTTTTCACGAAGGGTATAATTTGATTCTATCCGGAATCATTTAACATTAAACAACGTTAACCTTATAGTTTTTGACGAATGAACACTTCGCATTTACTTTAGATTCGAAAAATTTGTTCGTATTCTTATTAGGATCTCTTATTGGATTCTTGAAATCGCGTTTTTTAATCTTTTACTTTCATTTCTGATCGTTGAAAGAAAAAAGAAAAAAGAAAAAGAATAAAACAGTTACATAAACGATACAGCAATAGTAAGTACACTTTAGCTTTCGAGAAACTTTTGTCGATTAAAAAAAATAAATAAATAAAATATATGCAATAGCGTGGAAAGGAGTTGTGACGACGGACGTTGGGTAAATTTTCGGCGCGAAAGTAAAATTAACCGGAAGTAGAAAAGAGAGGAAGTAAAGCACACAAAATATACACACACACACGCACATATATATAGATATATATACATCGAGGAAACCGTACCAACGAGGTTGCCCTCCTCTACTCGCGAAATCGATCCGCGGCCTCTCGCGTTTACTCCGCCCCCGAAACTGCGGTTTTGAGGCATGATTATATACAAACTCGAATCTCTACTGTCTTTCTCTCTCTCTTTCTCTCACTATCTATCTATAAATTTATATCTTCATCTATATATATATGTATACAAAAGTATATGGGATGAATGAAACAATTACCACATACATTCCGAATCCAATTATCTTAATTAGTTCATATATTCAAAATTTATTTTTACGCGAACAATGCATCATTTTATTTGTTTGTTTTTTTTATTTGATGATATATATATATATTAGTTTTTTTTATGAATAAAACTTCGAGTATATATATATAATAATGATTTTAAATTAATTTTTCAAAAGTTCCTAGATTTAATAATTATTTCATTTGTTAGCAATTGTAAATAAATTCAATTTACCTAACATGACGATTTCAGCATACGATTAAATTTTAAGTTTGATAAGTTTGAAAAGCATTTAAACAAATGCAGCAATTAATTTTCATCGGAATACTTGTATCAACATTTACATTGTGTGCCAACTCGAGTTCTAATGGTATTGTTTATCCACGAAATAGATTACGTGATAGTTGAATTTAAAAAATTTTATTATCTTATCTTCGAAATTAATTTCCTGAAAAATTCAAGTTGAAATCCTCCCATCCCCTAAAACTATAACGTTTCACTTTCGACCTAATTAATTTAACATAGAATAATAAACAACAACAACCAAATTTCAAATTTAAAACAAAACATGAGTGCGCAACTATGAAATAATTCATAAATCAGCGCGAATGATGAATATTTATTAGGCAGTCCATCACTTTCTAACGTTTCGGAACTAACATAAATGGAAATTTTGTTGGATGCAGAGAGAAACAGCCAACTGCAGAAGTAATAATACATAAAATTGATTTTAACGAATTATTTCGTACACATCTATATAGGAAACGTTCGTACAAACGTTCGCAATGATGTTCGCTTCATACAAAAAAGATCGATCGACTTTCAAATAACGTTCTTCTATGTAATATCGTTATTTATTAAGAATAAAAATATTTCAAATTATTTCTCTCTAACGATCACACAATCGAACACGCTATTTCCTTGTATATATCTATGAACATCATAAATATTACAACAGTAAATATATATATATATATATATATATATAACGAATCACCTTTTATGTGATAAAAATAATAATGCAAACAGTCAAATAAACGTCAGAGACACGTAAACAAAATTCAAATGATGTTAAAGAACAAACATAATAAATCGCACTTATATGTAATAGATACTCACAAGAATCGGAAATAACAGGATCAACGAAGATTCATCGTCTTTGGATAATCCTCTTATGATTGATTACATCGATCGATTTAACTTACAGGAAGAAACCATAGGACAAAATTGTATATCGATCCTTTTGTCTCTCTCTCTCTCTCTCTCTCTCTCTCTCTCTCTCTCTTTTTCTCTCGCTCTCCTATTCTTTCTTCCTCTTTCTGTCTCAAGCACAAAATTCACAAGATGATAATTGAATATTACAATGTTTCCGCACTAGAAAAACACTAGAAGATAGAAAATACTCCGAAAAAAAGAAGAAAAAAAAATAAAAATTAAAGAAAAATAAATGATCGATGATCGAATAATTCGAATCTGACACGCGTGTGTATATTACATTGCGATCCGATGATAATATCTCGAGTAGGAAGGAAGTTTAAAGGAGTTATAAGAGGAAGGTGGCAGGAGATGGTGGCAGGAAGGAAGGAAGAAAGGAGGGAAGGAAACAGAATAGTGTGTGCGAATGCGAGAACAGGACGGATGCGGTAAATACAGAACGTGAGTCTCGATCGATGTCCGTGCGCAGACTGCCGGCTGCTCGGTTCTGCCGCGCTTTCCTCCTGCGCCACTCCCCTCTTTTCCGCTCTGACAAATCCCCACTCTTTCTACTCAAATACTACGCCTACGATATATGTATTAAATGTATGCGTATGATATTGCTTCCTATTATCCCTTCTCCCTTTGAATCGCCAAAGCTCTCAGGCCAAGGACTGACTAAGACTTCGACCTATCGATTATAATAAAGACTTTAATTATTTTTTGGTTCCTATCAGTTTCCTTACAAATTTACCTGAAACTATTGCAATCGATTTTTAGATAAAATTTAGAGTAAAATGTTATTGTCCGTTCCATATGATTTTTCGTTTTATGATTATTACTCGATGATTTTAGAGAACATTTTCTCTAGGATTGTTTGTACCCATCATAACGATTGTGATGATTTTTTAGTAGAGTTTTATTTTTTTATCTTTATATTCTTTTATTTTGTACAAATGATTCTGTATACGGACGAATCGTATGAACATGATTGTCTACTTTATTGCTAGATTTGCTATGAAAAGAGTTATTTCCGGTCTAATATAAGATAATAAGCTTTTACAAAGTGTATACTCGTAAGATAACATCGTCGTCTTCTTTCTATTATTCGCCAACCCGCATGTCGTCTCGTGTTATGATCACACGATACTCGTGTAATCTTATTTGCAAACTAACCGGCGGCGCGGTAGTCCGTGTCGCAAAATTTATGCGTCTCTGAAGAACTTAAAGGAGTATAAGATTAAAGGAAGAGATTACGAATGATTAAAGTAGATCTATTTTTGGCTATCGAACGACGACATTGAAAATATTACTGTGACATCTTAGAATTTCACATTTCACTTATTATTACTTTGTTTAAATATATATATATACAAAAAATAGAAAATAAAATATATTCTTGCCACCCAAATTAGGCAGTTCAAAGAATGAATGATCTCTTAAAAGTATATTAAATTTACTTGTGAATTTTGAGAAAATATATATTTAATAACTGAAGAAAACAAAAGTCGATCACTTTTATTTAAATTTTAATTTGAAATGTCAAAAAACAAACGACGATCTTAAAAGTAAATAAAATTTATTTGAACGTAAGAACAAAAGTACATTTAATAATTAATCACTGAAAGAAAAATCTATCACTTTTCTGTATGTTCAATTAGGACTGTCGAAAAACAAACGAACGATCTAAATAAAAATCAAACTAAAATACAAAACAAAAATCTGCTTAAACTCTCTATTTAAACAACAAATATATATTTAATTCGTTAATCGAAGATATAAAATCGATCGTTTTTATTTAGATCACTTTGAGTATTATTTATCTCGACAAAAGAACCGTTAGATGAGATGGAAAAAGGGCCATTGCGAGTTCGTTTAGTCGTCTCACGTGACTTGCTCGTTGATTAACGTCGAACCCTCCCTTCATTCGTCGTTTTCCATATAATTGTTCTCACTCGCATACATTTTTTCTCCTTTTTTCAAAGCACCTATCGATAACCCTCTTTCCTCAAACTCGCATTCGCGTCCTCAATTGACGAGAATAAAATGGAACAGCAATTTAAAAGAAGGACTGTCATTGATCAAACTCGATACTTTTTCGCGGGGAAAAAAAAATAATGGTGGCGGTAGTAGGGAAAAAAAAGAAAGGAAAATTTGCGAACGAATCCATCCGAAGAAAAGAATATTGTGACAAAAACTGCTCTCTCTTTCTATCTTTCTGTCGTCGAAAAGCTTAAAAAAAAGAACCCAATGAGATGTCCTCGATTTCGATCTTTTCATTCGTATTTATCACTTCAATAGATCTGATTTTATCCACCTATTGAACTCACTTTTTCAATGGAATTGGATCAAGGGAAGTTTATACGATAGCATAGCTCATAACATATCCTAACTGATCCTTTTGAATATACCGGAAATTTCATTAATTTGTATCACGAGTAGCTATACTATGCAACTTGTATAAATGAAGACTAAAAAAGAAAAGATAAACAAATTTCTTATACGTAATACGAATTTTATTTTTACAAATAATTAAGCTTGGATTAATTCGATTCGTATAACTTCAAAAAATAATAAATTAACAAAATTTGCGTACTATAAATTCATACATTTTTTAGTGTTAAATTCATTTTAACAATCTCTTTCCCAACTATTTTAACCTAATATATCGATAATAATAAACAATTGTTATCATCTGTTCAAACAGAAACGCTATTATAGCATAGCAGTCGATTTCGAAACATCGACACGTTGTTAGGAACGATCGGAATACTAATATTTCAAGTCCAACTAACTTTTCTTTCTATAAAATAAAAGGGTGGGTGCGCGGTTAGGGGGTAGGGGGAGAGGGAGGTTTGTGGAAATAAAACCGAAAAGATGAAAATAAGTTAACCGATCGACGTTGATGTTACCGTTCGCGTACAAGTTCGAGTTTGAGTTTGAGTTCAAGCCTTTCTTCTTTTTCCCACTTCGAAGAGACAAATGTACGTCGCTTTTGAGTGCAATGCCCGGAATCTTAACTACCTGTTTGTCTCGTATTCAGGTGCGTACGCAACTTCGATCTTATATAGTACGAGTTTATATACGATCATTTCGTCTATGTCGAGGTTTACTGCGCGTGTATGGTTTCGAAAATGGATCGATCATCGATCTTCCATCTTTTTTTTCCTTTCCTTATCGATCCCTTTTTAAAACGTTTCAAACACTTGTCTCTTCGTTAACAAACAAAAAAAAAGAAAATTTATCACCCATTTACCGTTAAACCTCGTTTCCAACACATTAGAAAAAAACTTGAAGTATTGACGTAAGAGTCCTGCACGAGAATGTTTCTTGAAATAAAAGGTTTCGTCTGACTCTCTGCGTCGGAATTTATGGGAACAAAAATTTCATTCATTTAAATTTGTTAAAACGTATTTAAACTAAAAAGTTTAAGAAAATGTTAATTAATTGGTTCATGTGGTTTTTAATTAGCATCATATTTGTAAATAAATATTTTTCAATTACCGAAATTCGTAGCCATTTGAAAACCAAGCTGATTATTTTTATTAACACACTAAGTGTGCTATATTAAATTATTATATAATGTTATATTATATATGATCTACAAATCTCTTAATTAATTAGTCTAATACAGGTTAGATTAAAGATACACTTCCCAAATGATTATTCAATAATAATGACATTTAATTACGAGGTTAAATTAATGTATTAATTATAAATAAAAAATTATGATATGAAATTAAAACAATTTAATTTCTGAATGGTTAGTGCAGCCAATTCGCCCGATAGTATTTCCGTTATTTACAAAATATTCAAATACAACGAAAGTAATATTGACCCAGGTCTCACCCCGAGGAGGTTGCTGCATACGGAGGCCCACTAGTTATTACAAATTTAAGATTCAATCTTTAAAATGAGTTTATACACTTATAAGATATAAGTCAATCAGTGACAAGAACTAAATATTACATATTATAATATTATATATGATGAATGCCTTTTGTAGTAATAAAATAAGGGAAGAAGCCACTCCTACCCTCTTGACTTTTTTGTTTACATTTCCCAAGAAAGATCGAGTTTCCGGAACTTCAAGTAAGAAAGAAACATAACTCAAATGAAGTGTCATCATCCTATGAAACACTTCAAGTTAAAGATCGAGTTATGTCAATGAACAAATTTCGTATTGGTTCGCGTGTAAATATTTGGAGACAGTAAATATTTGGAGACAGTAAATGTATTAAAAATTATCTAAAAACAAAAATAAAAAACCCCATTTACTATTATGTGAATTATTAAACTAAATAATTCAATTAAACAAAACGAAAAATAATACACATATATAAATCATGATGATAAATAATTTCCTTTTCTCTACTTTTAATATATATCTATATATATGTATAAGTATAAATAATATAATTGCATTAATTTCCAGAATTTATTATAAAATAAAAATCTAATCTTACATAAAAATGTAATTAAAAAAATATTCAACGATTTATTAAAACAAAAAAAAGCAATAAAAAAAATATTAAGAAATATAAACAAAATAAATTTTCATTTGAATAAATATAATTAAATTTCAAAATTGTGTGTGCGTATGTACGTCTTTATGGAAATATAAAGTGAATATATCTATATAAATAATATATATAAATAAAAATATAATTTGGAAAAGAAACCAAACATAGAAAGAGCTTAAATAAACGTTTAATGACAAACCAAAGGAGTACTCTTCCCACGCTTTTCTTATCCTCTCATTCGGTTTCATTTCGTTTCGATTCGTCGAAACGATGCGACGTGAAGATGAGAAATAATAGGAAAGAAAGAGAGAAAAGACTGCTCGTTTTAGTAGGACTACACCGCAACATTTTTGCGGTACTTTTATGTCTTAATTTTCTTTCGAACCCTTTCCCCTCTCCCTACTCATCCTTTCATCCACGGTAAGAGTCTATTTATAGTGAGCACAGGCTCCTTCACTTAGCATCCTCCTTTACGTTCTTCCAACTGAAAGATCTACCGTCTTCCAATTTCTTTCTGCAAAATACTCTATCTACCAAATTCTGCGAAAAGAAATACTTAAAAAAAATAGAAAATGGAAAAAGTGGAAAATATTTTCCAAGATTTTGGGAAAACATCAGGAAAATTTGTATTTCATAATAATCGGTTGTATCTCAACAAGAAAAATTGAGCTATTTATAACAAATTCACATAATTTAAATCAAGATTTATCTTTTTTTATTTATCAAACTATGAGTGTTTATAAAAAATAATTGAAATAAAACTTCTTTGTAAAGTTATCCTTTATTTTTATCCTTTTCCAACAAATTTTGGCATAAAATAAAAATATAATAAAACTCTGGAAGAAATTACAGACAGACTAAAAACTATGATTCACGATTATACATTTTCAGTTAACTTCTAGATATCTCATTGTCAGTTTAAGAACATCGTGCCTTATCGCTCTAGTGTCATAATTTATAAACCTTTTATTACCTTGTGTGATATACATAAACGTGTTTAGGTGCGTTGACAGATGTGATAATGAAATTACGATTAAGATTAATAGGAGGAAGAATTTGTCGAGTTTAAGAAAGATAGAGGAAGAGGATATTTATCATTGAATATGAATTAAACAAAACAAAAGAAAAAATAAAAAAAAATTATATAACACTGAAATACATATTAAACTATATTTATTTAAATTTCTTAGATAAGAAAAATTAAAAAAAATAATAAAAATAAGACACGCGTATAAAACATTAAATAAATATTCAAATAATAACGCCACATCACATACACTCTCGAAAGGAACCGATAACCAATATATTCAACAAACTTGACGATCTAATAAACGTCAAAGAAAAAGAAAAAGAGAAAAGAAAAAAGGAAAAAGTCCTAGCAACTTAAGAGAAGTCCAGGGATAGAGTGGAGGATCAACGGGGACGATGACAACGAGCGTTACTACACAACAACAACGACGACGACGACGCAGAAACTCGACTTCTTAAGGCTTTCGAAGGACGTTGCAGGAAGATCGGAGGGATCTTGCCTTTTCCGCCAAGCACTATGTGAGAATGTTACTCGGTCTAAGGTAACTAACTCCGTAGCAAAAACTGGACGTTCTCCTGTGCCTACTTCGCTATTTTCTTTTTTTTTTTTTTTATTTCTTTTTTCTACTTACTTCGACCAACCCTCTGTCCCCCGATTTCCTCCTCCTCCCAATCCCCTCCTCTTTCCCTCCCTCGCCCTAAACATCAACCTTTTCATCCTCCTTTTCTTCATGTCGTCTTTTCTTCGTCTTTTTCGTAGTAACCAAGCATCATCTACTCATCTTCCTCCTCCTTCTTCTTGATCGTCGTTTCTATCTCGACGTTTCCCTCGAGAACGACGGTGACACATCGACCTGTCCACCAACTGCACCGGCACATGCTATAATCCCAATGCATCGGAGGGCCTAATGTCTAATACTTACCTACTATATACGACAGAACGATGGGCTTCTCTTTCTCTCCCTTTTCATGAAAAAATGCTGAAAGATATTGCTTTTACCAGAAATACACGCACGGGAAATATGATAGTTAGATTCATTGATAATAATTAATGTCAGATTTATGTTAGTCATTCGATTAATGCTTCGCGTTTAAAGGTACTTGTTCATACATTATCGCTTATATCAAAATTTGTTAAATGTTTATTTGTTTATCTGTCACAAATAGTATTTTACAATTGCATTATCTGATATTGAGAAAATTAAAAAAAAAAAAATATATATATATATATATTTTATATTTGTGAGTATGGGGGAGAGAATGGTATGTATGAGAAAAGACGCTTAAAATGGTTAAAACGGTTAGAAAATAATTCCATTTTTGTATACGCGTTTTTTGGGGATTGTAGGCGATATTGTAGGCGATACCTTTTAGGCGATACCTTTTAGGCCAATCGCCTGATTAATGGGTGGGAGGCTTCGGTAAGGAATGCAAGGAATAATTAAGGATGACGGAGGGAAGAATAGGTATATATGCGTGGTGAAAAGGATTGACGAGGGAGTGTTCTAATTGTATTGTAATTACAACGAGTGTTTTTTTCGAGAGCATCGAAGAAGTCAGTTCAGCAATATCTCCGTTAAGTAAAGTGAATAAATTAATATAGATTATAAATACTTATTATTTTATTCTATCTTATATCTCATTATATTCCATTATATTTTATATATTGAACACACATTATTAAATATTAAATAAATGAAATAAATTAATATAAATACACATATAAAATAAATCTTACATATATAAATCAATTAAAAGCAATAAAAATGATATTCTAATTAACATTATTGCTACCAAGCAATGTCAAAAAAACACTTTTCAAATTTTAACTTCATATTATTCTTCAAGTTTAATTATTTTTCCAAAACGAATTTTTTTACTTTTTATACATTAGTTGTTAAATATTAATTCAATGATAACATTTTCCTGCAGCTCATCCTGGATTTAAAAAGACTGGATTTTGGTCGAAATAGTTCAAAAATCGTGATAGAAATAGTGTTAATCAATATTAAACTAAAAACTTCTATCAATCAATTAAAACAAATCTCATAAGATCCGCAAAATTATTTTGTTTAATCATTACACTTCCTATCAGTAGAAATAAGATAATCTACTCTCAAACATGGGATAGATAATCAAACAAGGACTCAATGTCAAAAGTGAGAGAAAGAAAGATGAGAAGTAAGAAAAATTCATTATCGTTGACGCAACAAACGTTGACGTTGAAATCGTTTAAAGTTGCTAAAAGAAAATCACTAAGTAGAACGTAACCACCGCGCAAGTCGTCCGCAAGATTCTCGACAAAATCGTCTCCGCCATCTGGCATGCAACTGGCCGACAACGTGCAAGCCGCATTACGATAGTAATTGTTGCAGTACTTTCCCCTTTCCCCCTTTCCTTACTCTACTCACCTTCTTCCTCTTCTTCTTCTTATCCTTTTTCTTACGTTTCTTTTTCTTATCCTTATCTTTCTCACTCTTATTGCGGTTGCGTGCACATATTTTCTTTCTTTCTTTCTCTCTTTTTTCTCTCTCTTGGAAATGATAATGCTTCTTTTCTTTGCGAATTAAAGAAAGAAAGAAGGAGAAAAAGAAGGATTCCGAATATGAGGAATGTTAAAATTTTTTTTACCAAACGAAATACACGAAGGTATTTCTAATTCCATTGCAAAGTTTGTCCTCTTGGGTCGATACAAGAACAACGTTTAACGACGTAGTAGTATCTTCCTCGAAAGAAGATAGGTCGAAGACACTGCGCAAAATGCCGTAAATTTATCATGGATTCCGTTTTATGTCGAGCATTTCTTGGAACGAGTCTACTGTTACTCACACACGGAAATACGATACCGTTCATCTTACTTTTATTTAAAAAACTTTGAACAAACAAAAATCAAATCAATCCATTTTTTGCATGATTTAATACAAAAAAACCATTGTTTAAAAATAAAAATTCAATCGTTAATTACCTTCGCAATTAAAAATAATCCGATCATATATGTTTTTGAGTAGATTAACAACTTTTAATAAAATCAATCAATTTTTTTTAATATATAAATCTGATATTTTCTCATTTTTATTTCCTTCCTCAAACATTTCAAGAAGAATTTATAAAGATAAATATCTCATTTAAGAGGTCAAGAAATGTTAGTTCAAATGAAATCGAAGTAATCGATTCTAAACGTCGTCCTTTATCGGTGAACGGCCTTGCCCCTTGCAGAAGAAAGTTCTATTTCCATGGAAGATATAGGAAATTCTTGGCAAATGCACGACTACGGATTCGATTTGTATGCGGAAAAAGGGGAATGCAACGTCCAGAGTTTTTATCCTACGTTAAGATAGATGCCATGAAACTAAATTTAAAATGATTACGTAAGAAAACCTGCTCGATTATACAATCGAATGGTGTACTTCGCCATTATTTGATCGAATTGAGTTATGTACGAGTGAACAAAATTCATGGATGCATGCATACGTGTGTGTGTGTATCGTGTTATTTTTCAAATCTAATCTTGGTGTTGCGATTCAATCTTCGATAGGTCGTAAAGCTGTTGCTCATCCTGCTGTTTGCGAAACAACACTTCGAAGGATTAACGATGCACATACCATACACCGAATAATACGATTTATCAACCATTTGAAAATCGACTAACTGATAAAACGTAAATCTATGAGCAAAGCTAGAAAAAAAGAGACAGAAAGAAAGAGAGGAATAAAAGACAAAAAATCAATTTTTTTCGTTTGTCCAAGAAACGTAAAAGATTCCAGTTAGTATTCAGTCTGGTTCATCCATAAACTTCGCTTAACTGCACGTAACTGCACGTAGCTGCACGTCTGAAACACGCTTTGATGTCTCTTAGCGAGACATGAATTTTGTAATACGCGAGTTAACTTTTCACCGCAAAAGTAGTTTCCATTCTTTTGATGAACATCAACAACCGATCTTTGTTAGAAAATTATTGCGAATAAAATAATATAAAAGACAAATCTTCTACTGCATGTGAATTAGTGAACCTTATTTTTTCAATTATATCAAGATTGAGAAATGTGACGTACGATTTTACGTTGCACCTACTTCGCAATATTGTATGCCTGAACGTCATTAAACAATCGGATATTGAATGGAGTGTGACAAAGTGATGCGATTAGGTCGATTTGTACATATTGGTGTGACTAATGATGCGAGCAAATTTTTCTTATTTACTTACTATCATTTGAGAAAATGCATGGAATTGTGAAAAAGTAATGCGACGTGGATGTCATAACATTTAACGACGATTTTAATAACCAACCTATCGTTTATCTCACAATACTATGTTAACGTAATCATAATTCACACTCTCTCTTTTCTTTTGTTTCTCTTTTACCATATTACAGTTACCTCATAACGAGGTGCTCTTGTCCAACAGAATGGATGGTGAAATAAAACTTCAACATCGCCTTACCCAAATCCTGCGATTTAGAAAGAAATACAAATTTTCAGTCACGCCTAGCCGTAATAGTAAACACACTCTAGCAATTTCAGTCTCTCAGTACTGCTCTTAAGTATAATAAGAAATGTAATAGAATGTCATTAGACGCGTCGACTTCAAGGAAATGCATCGTGAGCGGATCTTACAAACCAGCTTCTCTATAAAAGCCCTGGTCTCTTTGTTTCATCCGTTATACGCTCCAGGTGATTATGCAGCCATTACAATGGGTAAGTTCAAAATTACGTCGTCGATACGTGTTACTTTCCAGAAAAAAAACACAGAGAAACTTATTCACGGTAAAATATTTTACGCGCAGTTGAAAATACTACTCTTGTTGAATTATGGCGCCGGGCGACAAGTGCGGCTGGGACGACAAGCCGGATATAACTATCAAAGGCCGAGGGTACCGTTCTTCTTACCGACCGAGAATGTCGGCTCGAATGTACCTGCCTATCCCACACAACGTTTCAACTATCCAAGTTATCCAAGTTATCCAAGCTATCCAAGTTATCCTACTTATAATTATCCTGCTCCTTATCGACCTTTTCAACCAGTCCAAGCATCATATCCATCTTCTCAGCCACCACCTTCTTTTCCATCTCCACTACCATCACTACCCTCGTATCCATCTCCACGACCACCACCTCCTTCGTATCCATCTCCAAGACCACCACCACCACCACCACAACCTTCGTATCCTTCTCCACGACCTCCACCACCAACGCCACAACCACCACCTGAAGAAGAAGAAATAATAATAATATCAACACCAGCTCCATATCCGACATCACACCAGCCAACACGACCATCCCCTACACCCCAACCTCAACCATCTTATCCACCATCACGACCTCCACCCAGACTCCCACCCCCTCCTCTTGCACCCCCACCATCCCAATCACCCTATCCACCTGCTCCTAGACCAATACCAACTTCTTTACCTCCTTCAAGACCATCTTTACCTCCGTTTACGCCAACTACACAAACACCTTATCCACCCTCGGGTGTACCAGAGCTACCACCTGCGCCTTATCCACCAACACCAGCTCCTTATCCACCATCAGGACCATCTTCGAGGCCACAATCAACAACACCAATACCTTATTCTCCTGCTGGGCCACCACCGCCAACACCGCCACCGCCACCACCGCCACCACCGCCACCGCCACCGCCACCGCCACCACCGCCACCACCGCCGCCGCCACCGCCAACATATCCAGCATATTTACCACCAC
>NW_014569603.1:755329-760345 GCF_001313835.1 Polistes canadensis
CGGGTGTACCAGAGCTACCACCTGCGCCTTATCCACCAACACCAGCTCCTTATCCACCATCAGGACCATCTTCGAGGCCACAATCAACAACACCACCCCTCCACGCTGGTCTATCCTCACCTCCGCCAGCAGGTGGTACGTGAACATAGATGTGCTTCTGGATAACGCCACCGCCACCGCCACCACCGCCGCCACCGCCGCCACCACCAACATATCCTGCATATTTACCACCACCTACACCACCACCCCCTCCACCACCGCCGCCTCCACCACCGCCGCCGCCACCGCCGCCACCACCGCCTCCACTGCCGACGCCGCCACCACCACCACCACCACCACCATCTCCACCACCCACATATCCAACATATTTACCACCTGCACAACCCCCGTCACCATCTCTTCCACCGCCATCAACGCCTCCTATTCTACCACTGCCGTCACCTCTTCCGCCATCTCCTCCACCAACATATGTTCCAACCCAACGTCCTTTTCCTCCAGCGCCACCGGCTAGACGTCCTATTTCAGGACCAAGGTACCTACCACCAAGTATTTCGCAACGGCCAGCTAATAACCAACAAATGTATGCAACCAACAGACCTAGTTCAACGCCCGCACCACCATATTTACCTCCTTATGATCAAGGAAATAACAGACAACCTACTCTCAGTGGTTCCACAGGAAGCGGCTCTTCTGGCTTTCCTTCATCTTTTCCAAATTCAGGACTAACGAAACTCAGCGGTCCTGCTACCTCGTCATTCTCATTCACTATCAATTATGGCACTCCATCGAGTTCAGCTACAACGAATACAGCTAATGCTAATGCAGCATATTATAATACTCAAGGTCCATCTGCATTTACGTCAACCGGAGCATATTCGCCGGTCATGAAAATAATTGGACCTGCGTCTGGGCAAACATCTTTTAGTGCTCAAGGTACTCCAAGTCAAGGAATGGGTGTGCAAGGCCTAAGTTATCCTGCATATGCCCAAGCACCTAGTCTAGCATACTATCCTGCACCTGCACCTGCACCTGCACCTGCACCTGCACCTGCACCTGCCCCTGCTCCTATTCCAGTTCCTGCTCCTATTCCAGCTCCTGCTCCAGCAGCACAACCAATTCCAAATTTTCTTACAGCTACTTATCCTATTGAAACACCACCTAATACTGGTTTACAAGCAGCATTCAATCCTGCTCCACCGTTCCAAACAAGCCCCCCTACTCTACCAGCAGTAAATTATGTTCAAAATCCAGCTGTAAATTATGCTCAAAGTCCAGCTGTAAATTATGTTCAAAGTCCTGCTTTTCAAGGACCTCCTGTTCAAACTTATTCTTCAGCTCCTGGTACTGTAGTTGCTCAGCTAGGTTATCCAAGTGCTTATCAATCTGTTGGTCCAGCACCAGCACCAGCACAAGCTCCAGCATTTTTACCTAGTCCTGCCTATCAAACATATCCTAGTCCTGTACAATCGACTTTTGTGAGTCCACCAGCGCAAACCTACCTCGCGACAAACGTTCCCAGTTATCCTAGTTACCAGCAACAAACACCGGCACCTCCAACGTTCAATTATCAGCCATCGATACCGGCGGTACAACAACAGCAACCATCGTTTGTTCCAAGTGGTCCACCAGCTATTAGTTATATTCCACAAACGTGATAATATAAATGACAATATCAAACTAATCCTAAACTAATCAACTAGCTGTGATTGTAGATTAGTAAATGTGTAATAGTACACGTATATACGTTTCTCAATATAATCATTTTTTATTATTACATGCAATTTGTACGATATTAACTAATCCGACTACAATCTATATATCACAGCATTATATCAGGTAGACATTTGAAATGTCAGTCTTGGTAGCATAAAAATCTTCTTTATAATAATAATATATTAGACCGACCATAGATAATTAGATTGTAAATAGGTACAAAGTAAGTGTCATCGGTGCATGCCATCGTCGATATTATTAAAATGCAGTTGTGTTCTTTAGTTTAAACGAAAACCATGTTTCTTGCGCGAAACATATCTTAAACTATACGTGTATGAAAAATTATGCATTATGTTAATACGTCATTATCCAAAATGTTAGCGTGTTATTTCTTACAGGAAATGACTACGTTAGATGTGTAATGATTTTCTTATTTTTATTCTTCGTATTTCGTCAAACGCACAAACAAACTTTCATGTATGTCTAGAACCATTAACATTATTCGAAGCCACATATTTAATAAATAAAACTTGTTTTCTTGTTAATGATATACATTATTAATATTATTATAATTATTATTATTATTATTAAGTGGCGTTGGGAACTTCAAAGTTTATTGTTTCCGCCAATGTTTCCGTGCACAATTTAGAGCATTGCATTCTCTGAAATTTTATGAACTTTTGTAGGGTGATTTGTAACTTAAAAAGGTGTTCTACGCGTAGACAAAAAAGTGTACTTTAATTTTATATAAAAATTATTAAAATCTTTGTACTTTTAGTATAAGAAATATTTACCGAAACTTTTTAAAGAAATTGCAAAGATTCACAATTTAAAGCATTGCATTTTCTGACACTTTATGAACCTTTCCAAATCAATTTATAACTCAATAAAGAATTCTACGCGCAAATAAAAGAGTGTACTTGTACAGGTGCTTGTTAAGTGCTCTTAATTGTTTATTAATTGTTCAATCAAAATCCAAATAACTGCTCACTGTTAATTATTTTTTATTTAATTAATTTTTAACAATTGAAAAATCGAAAATATTCTATTCTTTGATAGTATATGATAGTATATGATATATTTTTTGATAGTATAAATAGTATAGTTCTATTGTAATAAAATTTTAAATAAATATATTTAATTTTTAATGTATAAACTTGTGTGTGTGCCTTCAGAAATGCATTTATACGTATATTTTAAAATGAAGTAATTTAAGACACTCAAATAAAAAAGAATCCAGAAGGTTTGATGATAAATCCAGCGATGATCACCTATAACAAGAAGAAAACTATATTAGTCATACAATCAAGTGATACCATAACCTGACATATAGATCGTCCAATTCGCAGATGCACTTTTCAATTGAATTCTATATTTTTTTTTTATCAAATCTCTTTTAATCGTTGTAATGAAATTAAATTTAAATGCGTGATTTTACATTTACATAAAATAAATCAAAATAAAGAAATAGAAAAAGTAAAAATATTAAGTTACTAAAAAAAATAATATCTATTAATTATTGTGAAATACTTTTAAACTGCAGTATATAGAAAAGAAAAATTGCAAATTTAATAAAATACGATTACAGTGAAAAATCTCACAGACAAAACAAGAAAAGAGAAATTACTCTAATATTTACCGAACGTTATTTAAGTTTGAAAATTTAATAATCCGAAAATTTAAATATTTTTGACTCTGACAAAATACATATGCATCTTTTAGACGATATAGACACGAATTTGGTGCCCCTAGAAGATGGAATGGTCCATCATTTCCAATTACAACTACAAATTAATGAGGAGCATAACAATAATATAATAAAATATAAAATATGACTGGAGAGCTATTTTCGAAAAGTTTGAACTTGCTGTTGAACCATTGAAATTAACCCAATAGTCTTAATAGTAGTTACTCTCTTCAGCCACATTTAAGTGGGGGCCTCTTCGGCCTTAGCCTTTTTGGCATAATGCCTCTTTCTTCTTTATGCCCTAAACGCTGCTGTGAGGCTTTTTCTAAGTGCATTTTATAATACATTTGCTGAACAATCGCAGTCCAAAGAAATCCACAAGTCGTACAATTACATTTACTAAAATGCCTCAACAGATATTTGATCTAATCGATGAACCTATTATTAACACTTTGCATTAAAAAGATTAAATAATATCAAGCAAAAGTAGAAACTTTGTCATACATCTTATGGTCTTACTTTTTTACTCGATCACTTTTATCTTTATTCTATTTTGTATTTACTATACATGTGGGACGAGCGCCTCCAAGCCAAATTCTTAATAGTCCAGGCAACAAAGGAGAACTTGGAAAATTTAGCGGCCTTGTTAAAATTTGATATAATGGTAATTCGACGATGCTGAATCGAATGGTGCTAATTTTTTTGCAATTGGATCAGGAGATCTTTGAGAAAAAGGGTAAAAAAGGGTAAAAAAGCCATATCTTAGAATCTAGGCATTAAATCGAAAAAAGTTTCAAACAAAAGTTGTAGGTTATTGAAAAATACATAAAAAATGTTCTAAAGTGTATCTTCGTATTTGCAAAAATAAGCGAAAAAATAAAGGTGAAAGATAATTGAGAGGAAATAATATTAAAATATTACAGAAAGATTGAAGCAATAAATTTTTTACCATCTTGCGCAAATAAAGGAAGATTTATTAYTTGAATTACAGTTAACATTTTATTGTTTTAATATAAAAATATATTATTCTTTAATGTAGTAAAAAATAATAATGTATATATTTCTATATCTTTTCTGTATATAATGAAACATTAAGAAATGTAAAAAGAATTTGTATAACTTAAGGATAGAAAAACTTAAAAAAAAAATAATTCCCCCACGAAGAATCGAACGTTAATAATTAAGCGCGAGAAGCAGAGATGATACTACTTACGCTAGCTTGTGACTTGTGACTGTGAAAGCTGAATAAAAATGCATTTCTGTTTTCTTATAACATAATAAAAATGAATTAAAAAAATGTCTAGACAAAAAATAAATTCCACGTTTTTAGAATATCCTTTCCTGAATATTTTGAATTTTAATTTTATGTGTAGATATAAAATTCTTCTTTTTCAAATATGTATTCAATTTGATACACAAATAAATATTTAAGAGACAGCAAATCTTTAATTCAAAATTTCATAAAATACATAATTTGTTGACTAAATAATAATAGTTTCTGTTAAAATGAATTATTGTTTTTCTTTTAATCMAGGTTCACWATTTTTGACAATAAATAAAAAAACGGCATGCCATAAGCATCAAGATTCGATTTAAAAATGCCGCGCTTATACGCC
>NW_014569603.1:760441-776939 GCF_001313835.1 Polistes canadensis
TACTGCTGTCGGTGGAGATAGCTCAAAACCTTCAACAAATGCACGTGTCTAGACGCTGCAAGTCCACTGTATTCCGCCAACTCTAGTGATGTTATAAAATGRTATATATAAATATTTGACATTAAAATCTCTCGCGACCGCAGAATCTTGCTACGCGACCCCATTTGGGATCGCGACCCATAGTTTAAGAAGCCCTGGTTTAAAGAAATCTTATCCATTTGTTTTCTCACTCGCACTCGCATTCACGACCGAGAGACCTCAAGATAACGCACACTAGCTCGCTCGCCTGTAAAGACCGACGTAGAGGCGTGGTTTGCCCCCTCTCTTACAATTACTTTTCACCTTCATTTTCTCGCTTATTTTTGCAAATACGAAGATACACCTTAGAACATTTTTTATGTATTTTTCAATTCTCTACAATTTTTGTTTGAAACTTCTTTGATTTAATGCCTAGATTCCAAGATACGGCCGTTTTTTACCCTTTTTGACCCTTTTTCTCAAAGATCTCCAGATCCAATTGCAAAAAAATTAGCACCATTCGATTCAGCGTCGTCGAATTACTATTATATCAAGTTTTTGGCCGGGTGCCCAAAAAGTCGGCAGTTTTCCTGTTATTGACTGGACTATAATAAAACATACCATACAATACAATACAATATACAATTTTCATGAGTAGCTCCTAGAAAGTGCTCCTCACTAATTTACTAGAATAATTAAAACCAGTAACTCGTGCCGATTAGGACCTTTCATCCTCGACATGATTGAGCACCGGAGGGACTTTAAATTTTAACTCACGACATAAGAAGTTCTACGATGGCTCCAAAACACTGCTACTTTGCAGCAAGTATTGTAGTCTGACGATCGAAGACTTTCTCCATTTGGTATTGAAGAAGATCCATCGGTGATCCATCAAAGAATTCATCCCACATCTTTGATAAGGTAGAAAGTCCGTTGTCATATCTGTAAAATAAAATAGAACAAAATGATAAGTTATATGTAATATGATCAAAAATCATATCAAACAAAAACGAGTAAAATGTTAATAAAAATTAATACTTACAATGCATTCCAATGGGATAAAGCTCAACGGCATCATGGTAATGCATCTCGCGTGAATCTAATGATGCGGTATAAACGAAAATAAGAAACTATGGATGAGTTTCTTATCGCGAAACCGAAATTAAATTATACGGCGAACAACACTGACCCTAATTCGCGTTTGATTTTAATTTGTTTTACGCCCGTTCATTGACTCTACAACTAATTCAAAGACTGCTTTGCACACAGTCTATTGAAACAAACAAATTTCACACTTTATTTTAATCCCGAAACGCGTTAAATTTTAAATCTTCATTGATGCACTGACTCTAATACGCGAACAGTCTGAACGACTGTTTAAAGATAAAAATACAACTTTATTCGAACAAACTCTAATGCAATTACTGCATTGGTCGCAGTTCATTTAACCAGTTAAGTGTGTTTGACGACTATATCCGTCATGAAAGAATGGCAGAATTTTGTGTTTTGACGGCTATATCCATCATGCGTTAAATTTTGATACAATTTGATATTTAAATTGTAATTCTGGAGAAAACTAAATTATATTCGTAAATTTTAATATGTTTAGAATGTTTAGGGGTCAGGACGAAATGAAATAAACAAATGAAAATTATAGATAATTTGAGTTGGACATTAGATCTTTGATTATCCCGATTTTAATCTTGACGTGACATAACCAAAAAAACAAAGTATATTAGTATAGATTTTCCATTTGCGATGATGTTCTGGATGTCTAACCAAAGAAAAAAAAAAAAAAAAATTTTTTTTTTAAGTTTTTCGTTAATTATGTGTAAATATAGCTTTACGTTGATCCATTGTTTAAATATTACTTATAAATTCATTCATTTTCTAATATAAAGTTTTCTTTTTGATCCAATATTTCAACAGCGTCACTTACTCTGTGTTTGACGACTATATCCGTCATCGCTTGATTATCGCGACACACACTGGAGCGCACTTTGCAAAATGATCGACACAGTTAACTGGTTAATATATAAATTGCAAAAATAGTTCGCGAACGCGACGGAATTGAAATTAACTAACGAACGTGCTTCTAATCCGTGATTTTAATTATATTTAAACGATCAAACACTCCCGTATATTGCTTCGCGCACGATTGCAATGCACGAACACTTGCAACACTTTACAAACACAATTTACAAACACTTCCAACGCTGCAATATTCCCATGATGATCTGAAACAGAAATAAAAACAAAATTATGAATATCATTATTGTAAGAAAAAATTATTATAATTATTAAGAAAGTGTTTAAAATAATAATTGACTTACGTTTATTCTTCAGTGATGAATGTACGATGGGTATTCTACCCTTAGGATGACGACGAGCACACGTTTAAACCGAATAAAAGAAACTTACGGAGTTTCTTTACACGAAAAAACGAAACTTTTACATACGTCGTACAACATTGACTCTACTTTCCGATTCTTTTATATTTTATTTTATCGATGCAACACACGAGTACTTYATTGCCTACGCGCTCGATTGCAATGATGTTCTGAAACCGAAAAAGAAAAAGAACAATTAATGTCATCGTTGTAATAAAAAATCATTGAAATTATTATAGAAATTTTTGATAGAAAAATATACTTACTTTCAGTTTTCATTGATGAGTACAGGATGGGTGTCCTACGCACCGTTCTGATATTAACATTCTTTCAATTTTTATGTAATTGTATAAACTAATGTAGATTTGTTTTAACGTTCCCGTGCGGTGGTGACTTTGGAGGGGGAAATTTTTATCGAGAAGAATATCACATCGAAATCATTTAATATTCGAAGTATGTTATTAAGTATGTAATGCTTATACTAGTACTTATATGTGTCTAAATAATCTGAAATATACAGAAAGTGTATTAAGGGGTTACATGGGTTTACACCGGGGAAAAATAGCATATTTTCAACAATTTTTTTTTCTATATAAAAAATGGAATTCTTATTCAAACTTTTTATAGTATTTAAGATACATATTTAAAGAACATTTTCTGAATTTTTGGTTGAAAAATATTTTAAACTCAGCCATTGCGACGTCATTTCCAGTGACCCYACCGAAAAAAAGTGTTTTCGCGTTGACAGCAGAACTTATAAACGGTGGGGGTTTTTCTGTTGAAAMAATAGGGTCTTTTAGTGAATACTTAAAACTAGAAACTGGACGAAGGAAAAAGAAAAAAATTAAAATTTGGATTTTTGGCAACGTTTTTAGCAAGAACATTCAAATTTCGCTACAATTTGCACCACATTTTGGTTTCTTAGAATTCGATTTTATGAAAAAAACGAAAATCCTTCGTCCAAGTCCTTGTCAATAGTATCACGAAGACGTGTAGCAAATTTCATCAAAATCGGTTAAATAGTTTTCGAGAAATCTTGACAACCGACTTTAGAAAAAGCGTTTTGAGAAAAACGCGTTTAAAGATTTGAGTGCTGGTATAAGAGCCATTAAAGAGTGAAACTTCTCAGGGTTCTATCTTTAAAACTATTACTCCTATCGACTTCAAAATTGAATACAATATTCTAGATGAGTTGTAGAATTGAAAACAAATAAAAAAAAAAATTTGTTTGAAAGTCCCAAACCCATGTAACCCCTTAAGGTATTAAAATAATTGTCAATTAATCGTTGCAAGTGTCTATCGTTGTATAAAAGCTCGGAGTACATGTTCTGAGCACCGTCCTCATCAAAATCAACCGTTAAGAAGGCACATTGTCATTTATAAAAAGCGATTAAATTTATTTTATTGATTGTTGTTTATGTGAATTTCCAAACGTTGCACATGTGTATTAAGGAGAAATAAAAACCCAATAAATCAAATTTTAGATGATACCGTTCTGATTTAGGTATATTTTGTAAAAAAAGGTGCACATCTTAAAAAATTGCATTCTCTAAAATTTTATGAACATTTCCATATCGATTTATAACTCAAATAAGTATTTTAAATGTAGACAAAAGAGTGGACTTAAATTAAATATATAGTTCATTAAAATTCGTTCTATCTTAACCCCTTGCACTATTCGGAATCTTAGGAAATGCCAGGCTAAACGCGGCTGCCTCGATCATCGCGGTGAAAGACGAGCGCCGCAGCGCGCGTGCCGAAATTTGAAACCTATTTTTACGACCGAACGCAAGATAATCGTGTCCGTATTTACTTCACGCGATGGAACTCTTGTTAAATTTAAATGAATTTGAATCAAAAACTTTTAAAAAATGCTTTAATTATCACAAATGATGAAAAAATATAGCAGATGCTATCTAGAATGTAGACACACACAATACCATTCGAGATGTTCATACTTGGTCTAAAACTAAGCCTACGAGTCGGACTCGTGATATACATGTTCGGCCTGAAATGTCGAGTACGAGTCAAGCTCGTGATATTCATGTTTGATCTGGAACTGAACGACGAGCCCGACTCGTGACATCCATATTTGGCCTAAAATTTTCATCACGAGTCAGACTCGTTAAAATAGGTCAAGGGGTTAATATAAAAAGTAATGACACGAACGTTTCAAAGATATAAAAGATATGTGTACAAGATATGCACTTTATAGCATTGCATTCTATGAAAGTTTGTGCAACTTACATAAAAAACATTAAGCCTTAAAAAATACTCTACGCGATGGGAAAAGTGTATATTTTTATTTTATATAAAGTTTATTAAAATTCGATCCTTTATTGTATAGAAAATAGAGACGCGAACGATTCAAAGATATGACAAATATGTGTGATAGGTATGTACTTTACAGCATTGCATTCTATGGAAGTTTTTTAATTTTACATGCAAATCATTACAGTTAAAAAATACTCAACGCGTAGGAAAAAAAATGTACTTTAATTTAATATAAATTTTATTTAAACTCGTTCCCTCTAAGTATAAAAAATAGTTACGCGAACGTTTCAAAGATAAGACAGAAAATTGAGAAAGATATTCATTTTACAACATTGAATTCTATAGAAGTTTATGTAGCCTACATGTAAAAAATAAGGCCAAAAAAAATATCCTGCGCGTAGGAAAAAGAGTTAACGTAAATTTAAAATTAACGTAAATGAAATTTGTTTACTTTCAGTATAAAAAATAGTGACGCTAACGATTCAAAGATATGACAGAGAGGTGTGATAGATGTGCATGAATGAAAATGATATTAAAGAAATGTGTAAAGTGGCGCACCGACAGCTGCGCAGTGGGCTACTGCGCAAACCAAGAGTTACGCACCAGGAGTTGCGCAGTAGCCTACTCCGTATACTGAAAGTTGCTCACCGCAAGCTACGCAGTAGCCTATTGCGCATATTGAAAGTTGCGAATAGGAGGCTGCGCAGAAGGGTAATGCGCATAACGGAAGTAGTGCATATTAGAAGTTGCTCACCTAAAACTGCGCAGTTTGCTACTGCGCATATCGAAACTTGCGCACCGAAATCTGCACACCAGGCTACTACGCACACTGCCAGTTCATTAAAATTTGTTTACTCTAAGTATAAAAAGTATTGCCGCGAACGATTCATAGATGTAAAAGATATGTGTGAAAGATATGCACTTTAAAGCATTGCTTTTTGTGGACGTTAATGTAGCCTAAATGCAAGAAATTAAGCTTAAAAAATACTCTTAACGAAGGGAAAAGAGTGTGCTTAAATTTAATATGAAGTTCATTGAAATTCATTACCTTTAAGTGTAAATATAGTGTCTCGGACATTTTAAAAATTTGACAGATATGTGTTAAAAATATGCACTTACAGCATTGCATTCTATGAAAGTTTAAATAGCTTACATGCAAAACATTAATCTAAAAAATCTACTCTACGCGTAAGAAAAAGAGGGTTCTTTAATTTAATATAAATTTTATTTAAATTCGTTCCCTCTAAGTATAAAAAATAGTTACGCGAACGTTTTAAAGATCTGACAGATACGTAGGATCAGGTGTGGGGAAGCAAAACAAAAGGTTGATGGTAAATTTTTTTGGTGTATATATTGGGAAAATATCGGTATGACAAAAACGTTTGAACACTTCTTAAAATAATAGGAAATATAACAACAAACGGAACTTCTTAAAAGCCTAAGGATATACGTCTTATACGGTTTGGAAATATAACGACTTAAACGACTTAACAAATAACCGACTTAAACGATTAAAAAAGATAACGACTTAATGCAAATTGTGTACTTTACTTTAATTTACAGTTTACTGAAATTTGATATTATTGAGTATAAAAAATAGTGACAAGAACTTTTCCAAATTATTGCAGATATGTGTGAAAGATATTCTTAATACAACATCGCATTCTGTGGAAGTTTATGTAGATTACATGCAAAACATTTAGCTTTAACAAATACTCTATGCGTAAGGAAAAGAGTTTACTTTAACTTAATATAAAGTTTACTGAAATTCGTTCCCTCTCAGCATAAAAAATAGTGACGCGAACGTTTTAAAGATATGACAGATATATGAGAAAGATGTGCACTTTACTGCATTGCATTCTATAGAATTTTATGTAGCTTACATGCAAAACAATAAACCTTAAAAAATACTCTACGCTGTTAAAAAAGAGTTTACTTAAATTTCATATAAAGTTCATTGAAATTCGTTCTATTTAAGTATAAATAATAGTGACGCGAACGTTTCAAAGATATGACAGATATGCTTGAAAGATATTCTTCTTACAACATTGCATTCTATGGATGTTTATATAACTTACATGCGAAACTTTAAGATTAATAAAATACTCTATGCGTGGGAAAAAGAGTCTACTTTAATTCAATATAAAGTTCATTGAAATTCGTCCTCATTAAGTATTTAAGTTAGTAACGCGATCGTTTCAAAGATAAGACAGACATTTGGATAAGATATGCTTTTTACATTATTGTATTCTATGATAGTTTATGTAGCTATCATGCAAAACATTAAGTTTAAAAAAATACTTCACGCGTAGAGAAAATAAGTGTATTTTAATTTTACTTAAAGTTTGTTAAAACTCGTTTCTTTATTGTATAAAAAATAGAGACGCGAATGATTCAAAGATATGACAGATATGTGTGTGTTCGGCGATTTAAAGTTGGTAGAGTTGATTCGTATTGCGCGCTGAATAGGTAAGGTTGCGTCGGCTTCAATGAGGTTGCGTGGGCGCGCAAGGGCCGTCGAAATGCATGCGGGCGCGCCTTATCATGCGAGAGGCTTAATAGAGCGTTTTGAGTTGTGTGGTAGAGATAGGATGCGTAGGGCCTTGTGCACGCGCTTCACTTATATTCTGGCTTACATTCTGGCTAGCTTAGAAAGCAGTTCGTTTCCTAATAAGAGAGTTCCGCTATATTGGCATTATTGTGGTCAGCTTTGCTGGCGTGTGCGAGGTTTGGTGAAAGGTGCGTGGAGCAGCACGAGCGAGAGGCTGGTGCGAAGAGGGTTTTTTGGTGCCAGTCACCAAAAGACTTGTAGTCGGGCAGATGCCACGAAAGATTTGTAACGTGTCGGTGGACTACAAACGAGGGAAGGGTTGTAGTCGCCAGGCTACAATCGGAAACTTGTACCAGTTCTGGCTAGCAACGTGGGATAAGTTTGTGGCTAGACAGGATATCGTTAGGTGATTGTATTGCGTCGTGCGATAAAGAATAGTGTGCGTTCGGTTACAGCTTTGCGGCGGAAGCGTAAGGTAAGAGAGCTCTCTAGCGTGCGACCAAAGGTACCTCACGACGTAATTGTATTAATGTATCTTTTCTTTCAGCCTTTTGCTTCTCATTAGTTGTTTATACTATTTTTCTTTAAAATAAAGCGTTCACTTGCCCCGGCTTTTCTCTCAATTCCGTGAGAGTTTTTATGCCGCTGCAAGCAGCTTTGTGCCACGTAAAACTGTCTTGATTTATTTATCTATCCTGCCCTATCTCACTCATTCCAGCGTTAAGTCCTTCTTGAACTCATTACATTATTCTCGACCATTTTCGGTCACATATAAATGCTACAAACACATTCTATGGAAGTTTTTGTATATTAGATGCAAATTATTAGGGTAAAGAAAATAATCAACGCGTAGGAAAAAAAATGTACTTTAATTTAAAATAATGTTCTATAGAAATTGTTCTCTTAAGATATAAAAAAAAATGACGCGAAGGTTTCAAAGATTTGACAGACAATTGTAAAAGATATGCACTTTACAGCATATCATTCTAAGGAAGTACATGTAGCTTACATGCAAAATATTAAGCATAAAAAAATACTCTACGTGTAGGGAAAAAAGTGTAATTTAATTTAATATAAAGTTTATTGAAATTCGTCTTCTTTCAGTATGAAAAATAGTAACGCGATAGTTTCAGAGATATGACACATGTGTGTGATAGATATACATGAATGAAAATGATATGGCAGATATGTGTGAAGTGCGCACCAGAAGCTACGTAGTAGGCTTCAATGCGTAACGGAAGTTGCGCACTTAAAACTTCGCTGCATGCTTTAATGCATTCTAGAAGTTGCTCACTGGAAGCTGGATAGTAGGCTACTTAACATACAAAGAGTTAAGCAGCAGAAGCTGCGTAGTAGTCTACTGCGCATACTGAAATTTGCGATCTGAAAGCGGCACAGTAGTCTACTGCGCATACCAGAAGTTTCAAACCAGAAGCCTCGCAGTAGCCAACCGAGCATCCGGAATTAGCGCACTGAAAGCTGCACACTAGACTACTAGTAAAAAATATTGACGCGAACGTTTCAAAGATTTAAAAGATATGTGTACAAGATATGCACTTTATAGCAATGCATTCTATGGAAGTTTATGCAGCTTATATGCAAATCATTGATCTAAAAAAACTGCTTTAGGCGTAGGGAAAAGAGTGTACTTTTCAATAGTATAAATTTCATTGAAATTCGCTTACTCTAAGTATAAAAAGTAGTGATGCGAATGTTTTAAAGATATGACAGATATGCTTACAAGATATGCACTTCACAGCTTTGCATTCTATGGAAGTTTATGTAGGTTACATGCAAAACATTAGGCTTGTCGCGTCCTGTTGACAACTAGCTTCGGGATTGGCGTTAGCACTGGAAATCCGAAACTTACTCTACTATTGTTTATACATAATATAGCAATAATTTTTATTATATATCTTTAGATTCTAATTTTGAAATATTTAATTTGAAATATATAATTATTTTTTTTAATGTTGTCAAAGAGTTTTCGACAAACATCAAATTCAAACTCGACGTAATTTAAATATTCCGTATTACGTGTTACATGAAATCATTTCGCAGTAAGACAATCTTTGAATATCTTGATTTAATTGATAATCACGTTTGAATATAGCGTCTATTAATACGATATATTATTTATCATTTTTTCTTTAATAGTTTTTCTCTTTGTGACTTCTACCCAGTCTTCTTCGAATGTTTACAATTTATAAATACATCTAATACGTTCTAAATGCACAACTTTGGTAAATATGTTAGTGTGAATAAATTTGCTTATAGATCTATTATATAAAATTTACTAACTTTGCAATTATGTAATATGGTTGTTATATTTGTATACTTTATTATTTTTGTATTTTCTCTGCATACAGTATATTATATATTGTCATGTCTATCTTATAAACGCTCTTATGAACGACCGTCGATATTGGCATCTTGTTAGCATGTGGCAAATAGAACAGCACGGAATAATTGTCGTTCATGAGAAAACCTGCCTTACCTACTACTAGGGTCGGTAAGCGGGACCGTCGATAAGTGGAAATCGGTAATACCGACTTCGCGCTCCTACAGTACCGACTTTTCTGCTAACCATTTATTAAGATTTAACTTTTTTCACTTCAAAGAATAATAATCGTCAGCACATGTTTCTCCAAGATTTGCAGAAGAAAAGTTGGTAGTAGAGGAAGCATTTTGCGTAAATGGAAGATCCTCCCACTCTTCCGAATGGGACTCTGCGTGGAAAGTTGCTATCATCCCCGCAGTCAGTCTACCGCCTAATTTCTTATAGTTCGCCTAAAAACCTAAATCTAGCGTCTAATTTCATATAGTTCGCATAAAAACTAAGTCTACCGTTTAAATTCAGATAGTTCGCATAAAAACTATAAACTACGAATTTCGAACTTAGCCGACATTTGCTACTAAGTTTCTCGATATTTTAAATACAGTCCTATATTACATTCTAGTTTAGTCTTTACGTTATATTTTTATATTAACCTTATAATCATTTAATGATTTTGCGTTTGCTTTAAGCCGCGTTCGTATTACGTCGCAATTTTATTTTGTGTAAACTGTTGCGTAACTTAAGTTTATTCAAGAATATACTTTTATTTTTCTAAACATTGGAACTGTTATTAAACTAAGTGATTAATTTTTCATCTCACCTGAGTCCTGTAAACTAGTCATTCATCGGCTATAACCTATCTCCGAACTCAACGCCACAGCAACAGAATTTACGAAACTTCCAAAATTTGCACGATATTAACATCAAGGTAAGCTACCATCTTTTACTCATATAAGGGGTTAAGCTTCAGCATAGATCCCGTGTAAAGTACTGGTTTCACAGATTGACTCAAAATAGGGCGTTTCTTCTCTCTACCGAGTAAACAGCTAAGAAGTCGTGACCGGACCAGAGAATTCTTTAAAATTGTTTTTGCTCCTTGACAATCTCCTTCTGGAACGTCACACATGACAAAAATATCAAAATATAGACATCAGTCCACACTAAATATAAGGGAGTTATTTCAAATTACTTCATGCGTCAACAGGCATAACGCGCTGGCAACACTAGTTCCTGCTCGATTATTTAAGTCAAGCAGCGCTTGAGTACGATTAGAACTGAGATAGGTGAGAGAGATGGCTTGAGAAAAATTTGTAATCGCTTTGCCCGCGCCTCGTAAATACCGATAACTTCGTGGTGTCGATTTTTCGGTCGCATATAAATTAAATTTCCCAAACTCGCCAAAAGAAATATAACTGCAAAAATACTCTACGCGTAGGGAAACACTGCATTTTAATGTAACTTAAAGTTCTATTATATAAAAGTCGTTTCCTTTAAGTATAAAAAATAGTGACGCAATCGTTTCAAAGATATGACAGATAGGTGTGATACATATGCATAAATGAAAATGATATGATAGATATGTGTGAAGTAGCGCACCGAAAGCTACACACAAAGCTACTGCGAACAGCAGAAGCTTTTTAGGATCTGTTTACTCTGAGTATAAAAAATATTGAAGCAAAAGTTTTAAAGACATAAATGATATGTTCAAAAGAGATATGTAATTTGCAACATTGCATTCTATGAAAGATTATGCAGCTTATATGGAAAATATTAAGCTTAGAAAAATACTAAACGCGTAAAGAAAGAGAGTACTTTAATTAAACCTAAAGTTCTATAAATTTAGTTCTAGTTAAGTATAACATGCCACTGCAAGGGTCACTGCAATTTTTTATTTTATATATTTTTTACCAATTGTAGCAGCAAATGCAACTGCAACTTCACATGCAACAGCTACTGCAATAGCAACTGCACTCTTTTTTTATTCTAAAATTTTGACTATTTTTAACTAAACATAAAACTTTAGCAGCAACTAATATTGCCACTGCAACTGCTACTGTCCTTGCCACTGCTACTCCTACTGCATATTTTTTTTATTTTTTTGTTTTGTACATTTTTAACTGCCCATGCAATTGCAAATACACATGAAACTGCAACAGCAAATGCAACTGCAGCTTCACATCCCACTGCACATAATACAACTGCATCAGCTACTGCTACTGCACATAAAATTGCAACTGCCATTGCAAGTATATTTGCAATTGCACATAATAATGAACATGCTACTAAAACAGTCTTTGCACATACAACTGCAACTGCAACTAAAACAGCAAATGCAACTGCAAATGCACATAAAACTACCACGGCAAATGCAACTCCATCAGCAAGTGCCACTGCACATGCAACTGCAACTGCAAATGCGCATGCAAATTCCACTGCAACAGCAAATGTAACTGCTCGGACAAACTGAAACTGCAACTACAGATGCCACTGTAACTGCAACCGCAACTGCAAATGCTCGTTCCACTAAAACTGTAACTGCAAATGCCACTGTACTGCACGTCCAGCTGCCACTGCAAGTGCTACTGCACATTTAACTGCAACTGCATATGCATCTGCAACTTTAAATGCAACTGTAACTGCATATGATACGGCACCTGTACATGCTACTTGAACGGCGCAGGATACTACCACTGGACATGATACTGCAAATGCCACAAAAACTGCAAACGCAACTGTGACTACAACTGTAACAGCACATGCAACAGCATCTGCAACTGCAAACTGTAACTAAACATGCAACTGCAAATGCACATAAAACTGCAACTGCGAATAGAACCGCATCTTCACATGCCACTGCACATGATACAGTAACTGCATCTGCCCATGCTTCTGCACATGATACTGCATTTGCACATGCAACTGTGACTGCAAATGTAACAGCATATGCAACTGCAAATGCTACTGCAACTGCAACTGCCACAGAACATGCCACTGGAAATGATAATGTGACTGCATCTGCTCATGAGACCTCACATGGTACTGCAACTGTACATGCATCTGCAATTGCGACTGCAACTGCACGTGCAACGGCAACTTCAACTGCAATACCACATGCAACTGCCACTGCAACAGCAACTGCAACTGCACATTAAACTGTTACAGCAACAATAACTGCTACTGCACATTCAACTGCTACTGCACATTCAACTGCTACTGCAACAGAGACGGCTACTGAACATTCGATAACAACTGCTCATGCATCTGAAACTTTAAATGCAACTTTAATTGCATATGCTGCTGCACATGAAATTGCCACTGCATCTGCATATTTACCTGCAATTGCACATAAATCTGAACATTCTATTACAAAAGTTACTGCATATGCAACTTTACCTGCAACTGCAACAGCACATGCCACTGCAAATGATACTGTAACTGCATCTGCTTATGCGACCTTACATGGTACTGTCATTGTACATGAAACTGTAATTGCGACTGCAACTGTACATGCAACAACACCTTCAATTGCAAAAGCACATGCAACTGCAACTGCAACTGCAACAGCACAATAAACTGCTACTTTAAAAGTAACTGCTACTTGCCATTCAACTGCTACTGAAACAGCAACAGCTACTGCACATTCGATAACAACTGCTTATGTATCTGAAACTTTAAAGGCAAGTACGACTGCATATGCTACTATAACTGCACAAACAAGTCGAAAATGCACATGAAACTGCAACTGTAAATAAAACTGCATCTTCACATACTACAGCTCATGATACAGCAACTACATCGGTACATGCTTCTGCACATGATACTGCAAGTTCACATGCTACTGCAACTTCACATTATACTACAACTGTAAATAATACTGCTTTTTCACATGCAACTGCACATGATACTGCACCTGCAACTACACATGCAACTACTAATGCAACAGTAACTGGTAACGCAAAATTTTTCTGCTACTGCTGCAGCTACTGCTATTGCACTTTTAATTACAACTGCTTATGCATCTGTTATTGCAAATGCAACTGAAACAGTATATGCTACGTCAACTTTATATGTATCTGAAACTGCAACTGCAACTGCACATGCAACTCATATATTAAACAAAAACTGCACATGAAACTTCTACTGCAACAATAACTGCTACTGCAAATTCTAAGGCTACTGCAACAACAACTGCTACTGCACATTAGAAAACAACTGCTCATGAACCTGCAGCTTTAAATGCAACTGCAACTGCATATGCTACTGGAACTGCAAATTCTACTGCAACAGCACATGCAACTTCATTTGCAACTGCAAATTGTAACTGCACATACAACTGCAAATGCACATGAAACGTCAACTGCAAATAAAACTGCATTTTCTCATGCAAATGCACATGATACTGCAACTGCATCTGCACGTGTTCCAGCATATGATTCTGCAACTGCATCTGCACATGCTTCAAAACATGATACCAAATCTGCTCATGCTACTGCAACTGCAAATAAGACAGCATCTTCACATGCCACTGCACATGAAACTTCAACTGCAACTGCAAATGTAACTATTAATGCAACAGTAAATGCAAATACACATTCTACTGCAACTGATAAAACAACTGCAACTGTACATTTAATTACAACTGCTCATGAGTCTGCCACTGAAAATGCAACTACACATGCAAAAGTTAATTAAAACCAAAAGTGCAGATGCAACTGCAACTGCCAATGCATATGCAGCTGCCAATGCAACAGCAACTGCAACAGCAACTGCTACTACACATTTAACTGCTACTGCACATTCGATAACAACTGCTCATGCATCTGCCACTTTAGATGCAACTGCAACTACACATTCTACTGCAACTGCACATGATACTGCATCTGCACATGCTACTGCAATTGCTGCTGAGACGGCCTATGCAACTATAAGTGCAACTTTATCTAGAACAACAACTGCACATGCAACTGCAACTTAAACTGCAATCGCAAATGAAACTGCTACTGCAACTACATCTGCCCATGAAACTGTAACAGCAACTATAACTACTTATTCAATTATTACTGCAACAGTAGCAGCAACTGCACATGCAACTGCATGTGACTGATACTGAAACTAAAACTACAACTTCTACGGAATAAGTAGCTGCAACAGCTCGTTCAAGTGCAACTGCAAAAGCATATACACATGCTAATAAAACAGCAACTGCAACTGCACATTTAACTGCTACTGCAACAGCAAGTAAAAATCCCCATTTAATTGCTACTGCAACAGTAACTGCAACTGCACATTCAACTGCTACTGCAACAGCAACTGCGACTGCACATGCAACTGCAACTGCGACTGAAACAGCACATTCCACTGCAACAGAAACTGGAAATTTTTTTAAACATATATTTTTTAACATTTATAACACCGCACGCAAATGCAACTGCAGTTGCCAATGCCACTACAAATTAAGCTGCAACTGCATTTTCTTTTTTATAAAATTTTTAACACTTATAACAGCAAACGCAATTACAACTACAACTGCAAAAGCACATTCTCATGCTACTGCAACAGCAACTGCAACTGCACATTTATCTGCTACTGCAACAGTAACGGCAACAGCACATTCAACTACGACTGGAAATGCAACTGCACATACTACTGCTACTGCACATGCATCTGCTACTGCACTTGCAACGTCACCGGCACAACAAACTGCAACCAGACATACAACTGCATCTGCAGATGCTACAGAAACTGCAACTGCAACTAAATTTTTCTTTTTTCTTCATTTTTTTACGTTTGAACCTGAACATGCGACTGTACTACTCATGCAACTGCATCTGCAACAGCATTTTTTTTATTATTATTTCTTTAACATATTTAACTGGCACATGCAACTGCATATTTTTTTTATCATATATTTTTTACCCTTTTTACCTGTACATGCAACTGCATCTGCAAGTGCACATGAAACTGCACATCTAAATTTTAAAATCTTGTGGTTTTGAGGTTTATTGAATTTATTACTTCTGCTTCCAATTCCCTTACCCTGAATGCATATGTATCAACTGGTTCATTCCGTCCTTGTTTTAAATTATGAATTTCGTTCAAATAGTCACTGAATCTTTGGCAGGGAGAGAGCAATCGTTTAACTTGTTGCAAATATGCATCCACTGACTGAAATTCTATGTGCCCCACTAACATTTTTTAAGCCCCTGTTGAACATTTTTTAAAACCGATAATTAGATCATTGATTGGGTATCCCCGGAAAACTAAAGCTACTCGCTCGCAAGCGTTCGTAAATGTATGTACAGTTATATTTTCTTCTTCAAATTTCGGTATTGTTTCTACATGTTCTTTTGGTCGAAAAATAATGCCATTTTGATTAAAAGGGTGGGTTGGTGGTTCAGGAAATATTCCCAGTAGAAGGTTGTGTGTTCGATGGAATAGGATTTGCCTTTGGAGTAGACTGTGTTGCCTCGCGTGTTTTCGACTTGATTGATTTTTTTTTATTAAAAATAAAATTTGTATTTAATATGTTCTTAGAATGATTTTCAATAAAATGCATGTATAAAACATTTCATTCTAAGCCCGCTTATCTTCCGATACGATAAAGGGCAAAGAATACAGATTTTCCGTTATAGGGACACACAGTCTCAATAACCCCCACCATGCTCGTTTTTGTGTATGTGTATGGGAGCGATTAGCGGTTGTTTGTGGGGGAGTGTTTTCGTCAGGCCTGTGCTCGAAGATATATTATTTTCAACGTTGCTTAACCTTTTAGATACGGCAGAACTCTGCGTGTGGCTATTTCTCTGGACGGCAGGGTCTGACGCGAACAACGTATAATTGATATAACACTGCAAAGTGTGGCGGGCAATTCCGTTCTGTCCACGAGAACATTCAAATAAAGTATTTGATGATTAAGTCATAATTTTT